>NW_026543692.1:0-18224 GCF_028750875.1 Macrosteles quadrilineatus
TACAACCTTGTACACCCTTGTACAAACTTTTACACATCGTACACCCTTGTACACCCTTGTACAAACTTGTACACCTTGTACAAACTTGTACAAACTTGTACATCCTTGTACAAACGATTTTCACCCTTGTACACACTTGTACACCTTGTACACACTTGTACAACCTTGTACACACTTGTACAACCTTGTACACAATTGTACAACCTTGTACACACTTGTACAACCTTATACACACTTGTACAAACTTGTACACACTTGTACAACCTTGTACACACTTGTACAACCTTGTACACACTTGTACAACCTTGTACACACTTGTACAACCTTGTACACACTTGTACAACCTTGTACACACTTGTACAACCTTGTACACACTTGTACAACCTTGTACACACTTGTACAACCTTGTACACTCTTGTACAACCTTGTACACACTTGTACAACCTTGTACACACTTGTACAACCTTGTACACACTTGTACAACCATGTAAAAACTTGTACAACCTTGTACACACTTGTACACCCTTGTACACACTTGTACAAGCTTGTACACACTTGTACAACCTTGTACACACTTGTACACCCTTGTACACACTTGTACAACCTTGTACAACCTGTACACCCTTGTACACACTTGTACATGCTTGTACACACTTGTACAAGCTTGTATACACTTGTACACCTTTGTTCAAATTTGTGAACCCTTGTACACTTTTGTACACCCTTGTACACATTTGTACAACCTTGTACAAACTTGTACACACTTGTACAAACTTGTACATACTTGTACAACCTTGTACAAACTTGTACAACCTTGTACACACTTGTACAACGTTGTACACACTTGTACAAGTTGTACACACTTGTACAACCTTGTACACACTTGTACAACCTTGTACACACTTGTACAACCTTGTACACAATTGTAAAACCTTGTACACACTTGTACAACCTTGTACAAACTTGTACACACTTGTACAAACTTTTACATCCTTGTACACATTTGTACACCCTTGTACACACTTGTACAACCTTGTACAACCTTGTACACACCTGTACACCCTTGTACACACTTGTACAAGCTTGTACACGATTGTACACCCTTGTACACACTTGTGCACCCTTGTACAAACTTGTACATCCTTGTACACACTTGTACAACCTTGTACAAACTTGTACAAACTTGTACATCCTTGTACACGATTGTACACCCTTGTACACACTTGTACAACCTTGTACACACTTGTACAACCTGATACACAATTGTACAACCTTGTACACACTTGTACAACTTTGTACACACTTGTACAACCTTGTACACACTTGTACAACCTTGTACACACTTGTACAACCTTGTACACACTTGTACAGCCTTGTACACAATTGTACAACCTTGTACACACTTGTACAACCTTGTACACACTTGTACAACCTTGTACACAATTGTACAGCCTTGTACACACTTGTACAACCTTGTACACACTTGTACAGCCTTGTACAAAATTGTACAACCTTGTACACACTTGTACAGCCTTGTACACAATTGTACAACCTTGTACACACTTGTACAACCTTGTACACCCTTGTACAAACTTTTACACATCGTACACACTTGTACACTCTTGTACAAACTTGTACATCCTTGTACACACTTGTACAACCTTGTACACACTTGTACAATCTTGTACACACTTGTACAATCTTGTACACACTTGTACAGCCTTGTACACAATTGTACAACCTTGTACAGCCTTGTACACAATTGTACAACCTTGTACACACTTGTACAACCTTGTACACACTTTTACTTATCGTACACACTTGTACACCCTTGTACAAACTTGTACATCCTTGTACACACTTGTACAACCTTGTACAAACTTGTACAAACTTGTACATCCTTGTACACGATTTTACACCCTTGTACACACTTGTACAACCTTGTAAAAACTTGTACAACCTTGTACACACTTGTACACCCTTGTACACACTTGTACAAGCTTGTACACACTTGTACAACCTTGTACACACTTGTACACCCTTGTACACACTTGTACAAACTTATACAATCTTGTACACACTTGTACAACCCAGTACACAACTTGTACAACCTTGTACACACTTGTACAACCTTGTAAAACTTGTACACCCTTGTACAAACTTGTACACCCCTGTACACACTTGTACACATTTGTACACACTTGTACACCCTTGTACACACTTGTACAACCTTGTACAAACTTATACAATCTTGTACACACTTGTACAACCCAGTAAACACTTGTAAAATCTTGTACAAAACTTGTACATCATTGTACACGATTGTACACCCTTGTACACACTTGTACAACCTTGTACACACTTGTACAACCTTGTACACAATTGTACAACCTTGTACACACTTGTACAACCTTGTACACACTTGCACAACTTTGTACACACTTGTACAGTCTTGTACACAATTGTACAACCTTGTACACACTTGTACAACCTTGTACACACTTGTACAACCTTGTACACAATTGTACAGCCTTGTACACACTTGTACAACCTTGTACACACTTGTACAGCCTTGTACACAATTGTACAACCTTGTACACACTTGTACAACCTTGTACACACTTGTACAACCTTGTACACAATTGTACAGCCTTGTACACACTTGTACAACCTTGTACACACTTGTACAACCTTGTAAAAACTTGTACACCCTTGTACACACTTGTACAACCTTGTACAACCTTGTACAAACTTGTACATCCTTGTACACGATTTTTCACCCTTGTACACACTTGTACAACCTTGTACAAACTTGTACATCCTTGTACACACTTGTACAACCTTGTACAAACTTGTACAAACTTGTACATCCTTGTACACGATTTTTCACCCTTGTACACACTTGTACAACCTTGTACACACTTGTACAACCTTGTACACACTTGTACAACCTTGTACACACTTGTACAACCTTGTACACACTTGTACAACCTTGTACACACTTGTACAACCTTGTACACACTTGTACAACCTTGTACACACTTGTACAACCTTGTACACACTTGTACAACCTTGTACACACTTGTACAACCTTGTACACACTTGTACAACCTTGTACACACTTGTACACCCTTGTACACACTTGTACAACCTTGTACAAACCTGTACACCTTTGTACACACTTGTACATGCTTGTACACACTTGTACAAGCTTGTATACACTTGTACACCTTTGTTCAAATTTGTGAACCCTTGTACACTTTTGTACACCCTTGTACACATTTGTACAACCTTGTACAAACTTGTACACACTTGTACAAACTTGTAAACACTTGTACAACCTTGTACAAACTTGTACAACCTTGTACACACTTGTACAACGTTGTACACACTTGTACAAGTTGTACACACTTGTACAACCTTGTACACACTTGTACAGACTTGTACACACTTGTACAACCTTGTACACAATTGTAAAACCTTGTACACACTTGTACAACCTTGTACAAACTTGTACACACTTGTACAAACTTTTACATCCTTGTACACATTTGTACACCCTTGTACACACTTGTACAACCTTGTACAACCTTGTACAAACCTGTACACCCTTGTACACACTTGTACAAGCTTGTACACGATTGTACACCCTTGTACACACTTGTGCACCCTTGTACAAACTTGTACATCCTTGTACACACTTGTACAACCTTGTACAAACTTGTACAAACTTGTACAAACTTGTACATCCTTTTACACGATTGAACACCCTTGTACACACTTGTACAACCTTGTACACACTTGTACAACCTGATACACAATTGTACAACCTTGTACACACTAGTACAACCTTGTACACACTTGTACAACCTTGTACACACTTGTACAACCTTGTACACACTTGTACAACCTTGTACACACTTGTACAACCTTGTACACACTTGTACAACCTGATACACAATTGTACAACCTTGTACACACTTGTACAACCTTGTACACACTTGTACAACCTTGTACACACTTGTACAACCTTGTACACACTTGTACAACCTTGTACACACTTGTACAGCCTTGTACACAATTGTACAACCTTGTACACACTTGTACAACCTTGTACACACTTTTACAACCTTGTACACAATTGTACAGCCTTGTACACACTTGTACAACCTTGTACACACTTGTACAGCCTTGTACAAAATTGTACAACCTTGTACACACTTGTACAGCCTTGTACACAATTGTACAACCTTGTACACACTTGTACAACCTTGTACACCCTTGTACAAACTTTTACACATCGTACACACTTGTACACCCTTGTACAAACTTGTACATCCTTGTACACACTTGTACAACCTTGTACACACTTGTACAATCTTGTACACACTTGTACAGCCTTGTACACAATTGTACAACCTTGTACACACTTGTACAGCCTTGTACACAATTGTACAACCTTGTACACACTTGTACAACCTTGTACACCCTTGTACACACTTTTACTTATCGTACACACTTGTACACCCTTGTACAAACTTGTACATCCTTGTACACACTTGTACAACCTTGTAAAAACTTGTACAAACTTGTACATCCTTGTACACGATTTTACACCCTTGTACACACTTGTACAACCTTGTAAAAACTTGTACAACCTTGTACACACTTGTACACCCTTGTACACACTTGTACAAGCTTGTACACACTTGTACAACCTTGTACACACTTGTACACACTTGTACACCCTTGTACACACATGTACAAACCTTGTACACAACTTGTACAACCTTGTACACACTTTTACAACCTTGTAAAACTTGTACACCCTTGTACAAACTTGTACACCCCTGTACACACTTGTACACATTTGTACACACTTGTACACCCTTGTACACACTTGTACAACCTTGTACAAACTTATACAATCTTGTACACACTTGTACAACCCAGTACACAACTTGTACAACCTTGTACACACTTGTACAACCTTGTAAAACTTGTACACCCTTGTACAAACTTGTACACCCCTGTACACACTTGTACACATTTGTACACACTTGTACACCCTTGTACACACTTGTACAACCTTGTACAAACTTATACAATCTTGTACACACTTGTACAACCCAGTACACACTTGTAAAATCTTGTACAAACTTGTACATCATTGTACACGATTGTACACCCTTGTACACACTTGTACAACCTTGTACACACTTGTACAACCTTGTACACAATTGTACAACCTTGTACACACTTGTACAACCTTGTACACACTTGCACAACTTTGTACACACTTGTACAGTCTTGTACACAATTGTACAACCTTGTACACACTTGTACAACCTTGTACACACTTGTACAACCTTGTACACAATTGTACAGCCTTGTACACACTTGTACAACCTTGTACACACTTGTACAGCCTTGTACACAATTGTACAACCTTGTACACACTTGTACAACCTTGTACACACTTGTACAACCTTGTACACAATTGTACAGCCTTGTACACACTTGTACAACCTTGTACACACTTGTACAACCTTGTAAAAACTTGTACACCCTTGTACACACTTGTACAACCTTGTACAACCTTGTACACACTTGTACAGCCTTGTACACAATTGTACAACCTTGTACACACTTGTACAACCTTGTACAACCTTGTACAAACCTGTACACCCTTGTACACACTTGTACAAGCTTGTACACGATTGTACACCCTTGTACACACTTGTGCACCCTTGTACAAACTTGTACATCCTTGTACACACTTGTACAACCTTGTACAAACTTGTACAAACTTGTACAAACTTGTACATCCTTGTACACTATTGTACACCCTTGTACACACTTGTACAACCTTGTACACACTTGTACAACCTGATACACAATTGTACAACCTTGTACACACTTGTACAACCTTGTACACACTTGTACAACCTTGTACACACTTGTACAACCTTGTACACACTTGTACAACCTTGTACACACTTGTACAGCCTTGTATACAATTGTACAACCTTGTACACACTTGTACAGCCTTGTACACAATTGTACAACCTTGTACAGCCTTGTACACAATTGTACAACCTTGTACACACTTGTACAACCTTGTACACCCTTGTACACACTTTTACTTATCGTACACACTTGTACACTCTTGTACAAACTTGTACAACCTTGAACACACTTGTACAACCTTGTACACACTTGTACAACCTTGTACACAATTGTACATCCTTGTACACAATTGTACACCCTTGTACACACTTGTACAACCTTGTACACACTTGTACAACCTTGAACACACTTGTACAGCCTTGTACACAATTGTACAACCTTGTACACACTTGTACAACCTTGTACACACTTGTACAACCTTGTACACAATTGTACAGCCTTGTACACACTTGTACAACCTTGTACACACTTGTACAGCCTTGTACACAATTGTACAACCTTGTACACACTTGTACAACCTTGTACACACTTGTACAACTTTGTACACAATTGTACAGCCTTGTACACACTTGTAAAACCTTGTACACACTTGTACAACCTTGTAAAAACTTGTACACCCTTGTACACACTTGTACAACTTGTACACACTTGTACAACTTGTACAACCTTGTACACACTTGTACAGCCTTGTACAACCTTGTACAAACTTGTACACACTTGTACAGACTTGTTAAAACTTGTACACCCTTGTACACACATGTACAACCTTGTACACAACTTGTACAACCTTGTACACACTTGTACAACCTTGTAAAACTTGTACACATTTGTACACACTTGTACACCCTTGTACACACTTGTACAACCTTGTACAAACTTATACAATCTTGTACACACTTGTACAACCCAGTACACACTTGTACAATCTTGTACAAACTTGTACTCCCTTGTACAAACTTGTACATCCTTGTACACACTTGTACAACCTTGTACAAACTTGTACAAACTTGTAAAAACTTGTACATCCTTGTACACGATTGTACACCCTTGTACACACTTGTACAACCCAGTACACACTTGTACAATCTTGTACAAACTTGTACTCCCTTGTACAAACTTGTACATCCTTGTACACACATGTACAACCTTGTACACACTTGTACAACCTTGTACACACTTGTACAACCTTGTACACACTTGTCCAACCTTGTACACACTTGTACAACCTTGTACACACTTGTACAACCTTGTACACACTTGTACAACCTTGTACACACTTGTACAGCCTTGTACACAATTGTACAACCTTGTACACACTTGTACAGCCTTGTACACACTTGTACAGCCTTGTACACACTTGTACAGCCTTGTACACACTTGTACAGCCTTGTACAAAATTGTACAGCCTTGTACACAATTGTACAACCTTGTACACACTTGTACAACCTTGTACACCCTTGTACAAACTTTTACACATCGTACACACTTGTACACCCTTGTACAAACTTGTACATCCTTGTACAAACTTGTACAAACTTGTACATCCTTGTACACGATTTTTCACCCTTGTACACACTTGTACAACCTTGTACACACTTGTACAACCTTGTACACACTTGTACAACCTTGTACACAATTGTACAACCTTGTACACACTTGTACAACCTTATACACACTTGTACAAACTTGTACACACTTGTACAACCTTGTACACACTTGTACAACCTTGTACACACTTGTACAACCTTGTACACACTTGTACAACCTTGTACACACTTGTACAACCTTGTACACACTTGTACAACCTTGTACACACTTGTACAACCTTGTACACACTTGTACAACCTTGTACACTCTTGTACAACCTTGTACACACTTGTACAACCTTGTACACACTTGTACAACCTTGTACACACTTGTACAACCATGTAAAAACTTGTACAACCTTGTACACACTTGTACACCCTTGTACACACTTGTACAAGCTTGTACACACTTGTACAACCTTGTACACACTTGTACACCCTTGTACACACTTGTACAACCTTGTACAAACCTGTACACCCTTGTACACACTTGTACATGCTTGTACACACTTGTACAAGCTTGTATACACTTGTACACCTTTGTTCAAATTTGTGAACCCTTGTACACTTTTGTACACCCTTGTACACATTTGTACAACCTTGTACAAACTTGTACACACTTGTACAAACTTGTACACTCTTGTACAACCTTGTACAAACTTGTACAACCTTGTACACACTTGTACAACGTTGTACACACTTGTACAAGTTGTACACACTTGTACAACCTTGTACACACTTGTACAACCTTGTACACACTTGTACAACCTTGTACACAATTGTAAAACCTTGTACACACTTGTACAACCTTGTACAAACTTGTACACACTTGTACAAACTTTTACATCCTTGTACACATTTGTACACCCTTGTACACACTTGTACAACCTTGTACAACCTTGTACACACCTGTACACCCTTGTACACACTTGTACAAGCTTGTACACGATTGTACACCCTTCTACACACTTGTGCACCCTTGTACAAACTTGTACATCCTTGTACACACTTGTACAACCTTGTACAAACTTGTACAAACTTGTACATCCTTGTACACGATTGTACACCCTTGTACACACTTGTACAACCTTGTACACACTTGTACAACCTGATACACAATTGTACAACCTTGTACACACTTGTACAACCTTGTACACACTTGTACAACCTTGTACACACTTGTACAACCTTGTACACACTTGTACAACCTTGTACACACTTGTACAGCCTTGTACACAATTGTACAACCTTGTACACACTTGTACAACCTTGTACACACTTGTACAACCTTGTACACAATTGTACAGCCTTGTACACACTTGTACAACCTTGTACACACTTGTACAGCCTTGTACAAAATTGTACAACCTTGTACACACTTGTACAGCCTTGTACACAATTGTACAACCTTGTACACACTTGTACAACCTTGTACACCCTTGTACAAACTTTTACACATCGTACACACTTGTACACTCTTGTACAAACTTGTACATCCTTGTACACACTTGTACAACCTTGTACACACTTGTACAATCTTGTACACACTTGTACAATCTTGTACACACTTGTACAGCCTTGTACACAATTGTACAACCTTGTACAGCCTTGTACACAATTGTACAACCTTGTACACACTTGTACAACCTTGTACACCCTTGTACACACTTTTACTTATCGTACACACTTGTACACCCTTGTACAAACTTGTACATCCTTGTACACACTTGTACAACCTTGTACAAACTTGTACAAACTTGTACATCCTTGTACACGATTTTACACCCTTGTACACACTTGTACAACCTTGTAAAAACTTGTACAACCTTGTACACACTTGTACACCCTTGTACACACTTGTACAAGCTTGTACACACTTGTACAACCTTGTACACACTTGTACACACTTGTACACCCTTGTACACACATGTACAACCTTGTACACAACTTGTACAACCTTGTACACACTTGTACAACCTTTTAAAACTTGTACACCCTTGTACAAACTTGTACACCCCTGTACACACTTGTACACATTTGTACACACTTGTACACCCTTGTACACACTTGTACAACCTTGTACAAACTTATACAATCTTGTACACACTTGTACAACCCAGTACACAACTTGTACTACCTTGTACACACTTGTACAACCTTGTAAAACTTGTACACCCTTGTACAAACTTGTACACCCCTGTACACACTTGTACACATTTGTACACACTTGTACACCCTTGTACACACTTGTACAACCTTGTACAAACTTATACAATCTTGTAGACACTTGTACAACCCAGTACACACTTGTAAAATCTTGTACAAACTTGTACATCATTGTACACGATTGTACACCCTTGTACACACTTGTACAACCTTGTACACACTTGTACAACCTTGTACACAATTGTACAACCTTGTACACACTTGTACAACCTTGTACACACTTGCACAACTTTGTACACACTTGTACAGTCTTGTACACAATTGTACAACCTTGTACACACTTGTACAACCTTGTACACACTTGTACAACCTTGTACACAATTGTACAGCCTTGTACACACTTGTACAACCTTGTACACACTTGTACAGCCTTGTACACAATTGTACAACCTTGTACATACTTGTACAACGTTGTACACACTTGTACAACCTTGTACACAATTGTACAGCCTTGTACACACTTGTACAACCTTGTACACACTTGTACAACCTTGTAAAAACTTGTACACCCTTGTACACACTTGTACAACCTTGTACAACCTTTTACACACTTGTACAGCCTTGTACACAATTGTACAACCTTGTACACACTTGTACAACCTTGTACAACCTTGTACAAACCTGTACACCCTTGTACACACTTGTACAAGCTTGTACACGATTGTACACCCTTGTACACACTTGTGCACCCTTGTACAAACTTGTACATCCTTGTACACACTTGTACAACCTTGTACAAACTTGTACAAACTTGTACAAACTTGTACATCCTTGTACACGATTGTACACCCTTGTACACACTTGTACAACCTTGTACACACTTGTACAACCTGATACACAATTGTACAACCTTGTACACACTTGTACAACCTTGTACACACTTGTACAACCTTGTACACACTTGTACAACCTTGTACACACTTGTACAACCTTGTACACACTTGTACAACCTTGTACACACTTGTACAGCCTTGTATACAATTGTACAACCTTGTACACACTTGTACAACCTTGTACACACTTGTACAACCTTGTACACAATTGTACAGCCTTGTACACACTTGTACAACCTTGTACACACTTGTACAGCCTTGTACAAAATTGTACAACCTTGTACACACTTGTACAGCCTTGTACACAATTGTACAACCTTGTACACACTTGTACAACCTTGTACACCCTTGTACAAACTTTTACACATCGTACACACTTGTACACCCTTGTACAAACTTGTACATCCTTGTACACACTTGTACAACCTTGTACACACTTGTACAATCTTGTACACATTTGTACAATCTTGTACACACTTGTACAGCCTTGTACACAATTGTACAACCTTGTACACACTTGTACAGCCTTGTACACAATTGTACAACCTTGTACACACTTGTACAACCTTGTACACCCTTGTACACACTTTTACTTATCGTACACACTTGTACACCCTTGTACAAACTTGTACATCCTTGTACACACTTGTACAACCTTGTACAAACTTGTACAAACTTGTACATCCTTGTACACGATTTTACACCCTTGTACACACTTGTACAACCTTGTAAAAACTTGTACAACCTTGTACACACTTGTACACCCTTGTACACACTTGTACAAGCTTGTACACACTTGTACAACCTTGTACACACTTGTACACCCTTGTACACACATGTACAACCTTGTACACAACTTGTACAACCTTGTACACACTTGTACAACCTTGTAAAACTTGTACACCCTTTTACAAACTTGTACACCCCTGTACACACTTGTACACATTTGTACACACTTGTACACCCTTGTACACACTTGTACAAACTTATACAATCTTGTACACACTTGTACAACCCAGTACACAACTTGTACAACCTTGTACACACTTGTACAACCTTGTAAAACTTGTACACCCTTGTACAAACTTGTACACCCCTGTACACACTTGTACACATTTGTACACACTTGTACACCCTTGTACACACTTGTACAACCTTGTACAAACTTATACAATCTTGTACACACTTGTACAACCCAGTACACACTTGTAAAATCTTGTACAAACTTGTACATCATTGTACACGATTGTACACCCTTGTACACACTTGTACAACCTTGTACACACTTGTACAACCTTGTACACAATTGTACAACCTTGTACACACTTGTACAACCTTGTACACACTTGCACAACTTTGTACACACTTGTACAGTCTTGTACACAATTGTACAACCTTGTACACACTTGTACAACCTTGTACACACTTGTACAACCTTGTACACAATTGTACAGCCTTGTACACACTTGTACAACCTTGTACACACTTGTACAGCCTTGTACACAATTGTACAACCTTGTACACACTTGTACAACCTTGTACACACTTGTACAACCTTGTACACAATTGTACAGCCTTGTACACACTTGTACAACCTTGTACACACTTGTACAACCTTGTAAAAACTTGTACACCCTTGTACACACTTGTACAACCTTGTACAACCTTGTACAAACTTGTACATCCTTGTACACGATTTTTCACCCTTGTACACACTTGTACAACCTTGTACAAACTTGTACATCCTTGTACACACTTGTACAACCTTGTACAAACTTGTACAAACTTGTACATCCTTGTACACGATTTTTCACCCTTGTACACACTTGTACAACCTTGTACACACTTGTACACCCTTGTACACACTTGTACAACCTTGTACACACTTGTACAACCTTGTACACACTTGTACAACCTTGTACACACTTGTACAACCTTGTACACACTTGTACAACCTTGTACACACTTGTACAACCTTGTACACACTTGTACAACCTTGTACACACTTGTACAACCTTGTACACACTTGTACAACCTTGTACACACTTGTACAACCTTGTACACACTTGTACAACCTTGTACACACTTGTACAACCTTGTACACACTTGTACAACCTTGTACACACTTGTACAACCTTGTACACACTTGTACAACCATGTAAAAACTTGTACAACCTTGTACACACTTGTACACCCTTGTACACACTTGTACAAGCTTGTACACACTTGTACAACCTTGTACACACTTGTACACCCTTGTACACACTTGTACAACCTTGTACAAACCTGTACACCTTTGTACACACTTGTACATGCTTGTACACACTTGTACAAGCTTGTATACACTTGTACACCTTTGTTCAAATTTGTGAACCCTTGTACACTTTTGTACACCCTTGTACACATTTGTACAACCTTGTACAAACTTGTACACACTTGTACAAACTTGTAAACACTTGTACAACCTTGTACAAACTTGTACAACCTTGTACACACTTGTACAACGTTGTACACACTTGTACAAGTTGTACACACTTGTACAACCTTGTACACACTTGTACAGACTTGTACACACTTGTACAACCTTGTACACAATTGTAAAACCTTGTACACACTTGTACAACCTTGTACAAACTTGTACACACTTGTACAAACTTTTACATCCTTGTACACATTTTGTACACCCTTGTACACACTTGTACAACCTTGTACAACCTTGTACAAACCTGTACACCCTTGTACACACTTGTACAAGCTTGTACACGATTGTACACCCTTGTACACACTTGTGCACCCTTGTACAAACTTGTACATCCTTGTACACACTTGTACAACCTTGTACAAACTTGTACAAACTTGTACAAACTTGTACATCCTTGTACACGATTGAACACCCTTGTACACACTTGTACAACCTTGTACACACTTGTACAACCTGATACACAATTGTACAACCTTGTACACACTTGTACAACCTTGTACACACTTGTACAACCTTGTACACACTTGTACAACCTTGTACACACTTGTACAACCTTGTACACACTTGTACAACCTTGTACACACTTGTACAACCTGATACACAATTGTACAACCTTGTACACACTTGTACAACCTTGTACACACTTGTACAACCTTGTACACACTTGTACAACCTTGTACACACTTGTACAACCTGATACACAATTGTACATCCTTGTACACACTTGTACAACCTTGTACAAACTTGTACACACTTGTACAAACTTTTACATTTTTGTACACATTTGTACAACCTTGTACACACTTGTACAACCTTGTACACACTTGTACAACCTTGTACACACTTGTACAGCCTTGTACACATTGTACAACCTTGTACACACTTGTACAACCTTGTACACACTTGTACAACCTTGTACACAATTGTACAGCCTTGTACACAATTGTACAACCTTGTACACACTTGTACAGCCTTGTACACACTTGTACAGCCTTGTACAAAATTTTACAGCCTTGTACACAATTGTACAACCTTGTACACACTTGTACAACCTTGTACACCCTTGTACAACTTGTACACACTTGTACAGCCTTGTACACACTTGTACAGCCTTGTACACACTTGTACACACTTTTATTTATCGTACACACTTGTACACCCTTGTACAAACTTGTACATCCTTGTACACACTTGTACAACCTTGTACAAACTTGTACAAACTTGTACATCCTTGTACACGATTTTACACCCTTGTACACACTTGTACAACCTTGTAAAAACTTGTACAACCTTGTACACACTTGTACACCCTTGTACACACTTTTACAACCTTGTACACACTTGTACAACCTTGTACACACTTGTACAACCTTGTACACACTTGTACAACCTTGTACACACTTGTACAACCTTGTACACACTTGTACAACCTTGTACACACTTGTACAACCTTGTACACACTTGTACAACCTTGTACACACTTGTACAACCTTGTACACACTTGTACAACCTTGTACACACTTGTACAACCTTGTACACACTTGTACAACCTTGTACACACTTGTACAACCATGTAAAAACTTGTACAACCTTGTACACACTTGTACACCCTTGTACACACTTGTACAAGCTTGTACACACTTGTACAACCTTGTACACACTTGTACACCCTTGTACACACTTGTACAACCTTGTACAAACCTGTACACCCTTGTACACACTTGTACAAGCTTGTACACACTTGTACAAGCTTGTACACACTTGTACACCTTTGTTCAAACTTGTGCACCCTTGTACACTTTTGTACACCCTTGTACACATTTGTACAACCTTGTACAAACTTGTACACACTTGTACAAACTTGTACACACTTGTACAACCTTGTACAAACTTGTACAACCTTGTACACACTTGTACAAGTTGTACACACTTGTACAACCTTGTACACACTTGTACAACCTTGTAAACACTTGTACAACCTTGTACACACTTGTACAACCTTGTACACAATTGTAAAACCTTGTACACACTTGTACAACCTTGTACAAACTTTTACATCCTTGTACACATTTGTACACCCTTGTACACACTTGTACAACCTTGTACAACCTTGTACAAACCTGTACACCCTTGTACACACTTGTACAAGCTTGTACACGATTGTACACCCTTGTACACACTTGTGCACCCTTGTACAAACTTGTACATCCTTGTACACACTTGTAAAACCTTGAACAAACTTGTACAAACTTGTACAAACTTGTACAAACTTGTACAAACTTGTACATCCTTGTACACGATAGTACACCCTTGTACACACTTGTACAACCTTGTACACACTTGTACAACCTGATACACAATTGTACAACCTTGTACACACTTGTACAACCTTGTACACACTTGTACAACCTTGTACACACTTGTACAACCTTGTAAACACTTGTACAACCTTGTACACACTTGTACAACCTTGTACACACTTGTACAACCTTGTACACACTTGTACAGCCTTGTACACAATTGTACAACCTTGTACACACTTGTACAACCTTGTACACACTTGTACAACCTTGTACACAATTGTACAGCCTTGTACACAATTGTACAACCTTGTACACACTTGTACAGCCTTGTACACACTTGTACAGCCTTGTACAAAATTGTACAGCCTTGTACACAATTGTACAACCTTGTACACACTTGTACAACCTTGTACACCCTTGTACAAACTTTTACACATCGTACACACTTGTACACCCTTGTACAAACTTGTACATCCTTGTACACACTTGTACAACCTTGTACACACTTGTACAACCTTGTACACACTTGTACATCCTTGTACACAATTGTACAACCTTGTACACAGTTGTACAGCCTTGTACACAATTGTACAACCTTGTACACACTTGTACAACCTTGTACACCCTTGTACACACTTTTACTTATCGTACACACTTGTACACCCTTGTACAAACTTGTACATCCTTGTACACACTTGTACAACCTTGTACAAACTTGTACAAACTTGTACATCCTTGTACACGATTTTACACCCTTGTACACACTTGTACAACCTTGTAAAAACTTGTACAACCTTGTACACACTTGTACACCCTTGTACACACTTGTACAACCTTGTACACACTTGTACAACCTTGTACACACTTGTACAACCTTGTACACACTTGTACAACCTTGTACACACTTGTACAACCTTGTACACACTTGTACAACCTTGTACACAATTGTACAACCTTGTACACACTTGTACAACCTTGTACACAATTGTACAACCTTGTACACACTTGTACAAACTTGTACACCCTTGTACAAACTTTTACACATCGTACACACTTGTACAGCCCTTGTACAAACTTGTACATCCTTGTACACACTTGTACAACCTTGTACACACTTGAACATCCTTGTACACAATTGTACACCCTTGTACACACTTGTACAACCTTGTACACACTTGTACAACCTTGAACACACTTGTACAGCCTTGTACACAATTGTACAACCTTGTACACACTTGTACAACCTTGTACACACTTGTACAACCTTGTACACAATTGTACAGCCTTGTACACACTTGTACAACCTTGTACACACTTGTACAGCCTTGTACACAATTGTACAACCTTTTACACACTTGTACAACCTTGTACACACTTGTACAACCTTGTACACAATTGTACAGCCTTGTACACACTTGTACAACCTTGTACACACTTGTACAACCTTGTAAAAACTTGTACACCCTTGTACACACTTGTACAACCTTGTACAACCTTGTACACACTTGTACAGCCTTGTACAACCTTGTACAACCTTGTACACACTTGTACAGCCTTGTAAAAACTTGTACACCCTTGTACACACATGTACAACATTGTACACAACTTGTACAACCTTGTACACACTTGTACAACCTTGTAAAACTTGTACACATTTGTACACACTTGTACACCCTTGTACACACTTGTAAAACCTTGTACAAACTTATACAATCTTGTACACACTTGTACAACCCAGTACACACTTGTACAATCTTGTACAAACTTGTACTCCCTTGTACAAACTTGTACATCCTTGTACACACTTGTACAACCTTGTACAAACTTGTACAAACTTGTACAAACTTGTACATCCTTGTACACGATTGTACACCCTTGTACACACTTGTACAAACCTTGTACACACTTGTACAACCTGACACACAATTGTACAACCTTGTACACACTTGTACAACCTTGTACACACTTGTACAACCTTGTACACACTTGTACAGCCTTGTACACAATTGTACAACCTTGTACACACTTGTACAACCTTGTACACACTTGTACAACCTTGTACACAATTGTACAGCCTTGTACACAATTGTACAACCTTGTACACACTTGTACAGCCTTGTACACACTTGTACAGCCTTGTACAAAATTGTACAGCCTTGTACACACTTGTACACCCTTGTACACACTTGTACAACCTTGTACAAACCTGTACACCCTTGTACACACTTGTACAAGCTTGTACACACTTGTACAAGCTTGTACACACTTGTACACCTTTGTTCAAACTTGTGCACCCTTGTACACTTTTGTACACCCTTGTACACATTTGTACAACCTGTACAAACTTGTACACACTTGTACAAACTTGTACACACTTGTACAACCTTGTACAAACTTGTACAACCTTGTACACACTTGTACAAGCTTGTACACACTTGTACAAGTTGTACACACTTGTACAACCTTCAATCAATCAATCAATCAATCAAAATATCTTTATTTCATAATATGCAAACATATAGTTACATGAAATAGAGTCATGGGAACTAAAACTAAGTGAGATGGTTATTCAAAAAATACATAAGGTTAAATTGTATTCTAAATTATTAAGAGAAAAAGTCAAAATCAAAAGAGTCAAGAACAAAACTCCCCGATAGAAAAGAAAGCTGATTGGATTAGAAATGCTTTTGCCAAATTTAAAAATCTGTTTGTATTATTTATTTCTTTTTTGATATTTTGTGGCAAAAGATCAAAATATTTGTTACCTTTATAGGTGATTTTTTTTTTAAAAAGCTCTAATTTATGATGTTCAACCAATCGATGG
>NW_026543693.1:0-18187 GCF_028750875.1 Macrosteles quadrilineatus
GATCTGGTAAATTCCCACCTATTGCTGTGCGTAAGTATAATTTAATTCTTTCAATCGACAAAAGACTACACCTTAGTGTGTTCAGGGGTGGAATTAGTTTTAGTGAGTTCACTAATTTGGGAAAAAGGAAAAAGGACTATTTTAAGGTTAATGGTATTTAAAAAAATTAAATATATTCCTAGTGCATTATGTTTTACTAACCCAACAAATCTCTGTATTGTATTAATGAATCAAACATGGGATCTGCAGCTAAAAATATTGTAAACAACCTTGGTTACTTTTATATCTTAAATAATCACCTCACCAAGAGTAAAGTTAAAACTTTCAGCAGATTTTTGTAACACACTTTTTAGTACATATTTCAATTAAGATTATATCTAAAACTATGAATTTAGAGAGATTACTAAACAGTTATGTTGAATAAGGAATCAAACCTCTACACCATTGTTATCACACTTTGGATGGAGCTTTGAAGTCTTGAGGGGACATTACATATTCAAAGCCAATCAACTTTGATGTTAACATGGCAAGGAGAGGGAGTTAGTTAGCAAGGTGGTTTGGATCCATGAAACATTATTTATCTACAAGTTTACTCACAAATATTCAATCAAGTAAGAAACATTTATAAACGTTGAGATCAAAATAATAGTTAACAGATATTTGTTTACAAGTAAACTGTAAATTACATCTGTATCAGAAATTTAAAAAGTCTTGGCCTTTGAATACTTTAATGATAAACTTTAATGTTATGCATAGCTATCATGAGGTAAAAGTAATCGTCTAAAGCTTAAAATTACAAAGAAAGCAAACTTTAAGGAAGACTTTTAAAATTCCTCCATATGGCTATCTGAGTAGAGACCTGTCTGATAGTACTGGAGTGGTTTGTAATTCTTTCGTTTTCTCGATCAAAGTCAAGACAAATTGGTTTCAAGTGCCTCTCAGAAAATAGATACAACAGGGCCTAGCATTGATATGTAGCCTATACCACCCACATGTGGATCACTAAACAATTTTTGCTAAAACCTTTTGATATAAACATAATCACTAGAACTCAAAATAAAGGAATGAGGAAACTACATATTCTGAAAACCCAAACAGAAATCCACTGGTGACGTAGTACAGCAGTAGAGATCGATGAGCAAAATGCAAAATAACCCAAAAAACAAACTAATACAAAATGTTGTGTTCTCTTAACAAATATTGTGAATGCATATTGATTCTAATTCAGACGAAGTAAATACTTATCTTCCAACCTTATTTAACATAAAGGAAAGCCCTAAGAAAAGTGATTTTTGGATTGGCCTGGAAATAAGGACTAAAACCATATCCACTGAACATACTAGTTCAAAGAGTATTCCGGCATGGATTATGTGGGCTACTTCTTCATGGTCAGTCACCCTATTTTATCACTTGATTTCAGCAAATCACTCTACTTCTTTCTCGAAGTCTACCAGGCACAAAGGATACCTGAGTCATGCTCCAGCAATCAACTACAAAACCAAGGAGACAATTGATATCCAGGTTTTTTATGTGTTCCCGAATTTGAAAGACCGTTTTAGAGAACTGCTTTGATACGAACAGTTGTCATGAAGGCAAAAACAAAACCCCATTACCTAGAAACTCACTAATCACTATTATTCTAACAAAACTCCCAACGGCTTACGACTTTAGAACACATGCTTGTCGTTGCAAATTATCATGGTTCAGTTTTACTGTTGGATTATTTTTTTTACAATTTTTTGTTTTTGTTATCAATGTGTTTTTGGTTGCGTGTTGCTAGCCTAGTGGTAAGCATCTTAGACTTAGATGCAACAGGTACGAGTTATATTCCAATTTGCACCCTCTACAAATATTTGAGAGGTTTGGACCACTTTCCCTCATAAAATGCCACCAGTGCAGACAATACTTGGATTAATCTTTTGTGGGTTTAAGATGATGATGTTTTGATGGACTTTTTCAAACATTTTCCACAACAAATAACAAATTTTTTCATGGCCAAATCACGTTCGCCTACCGTCTAGTTTTTTCAAGATTTTTTGTTTTTGTTTATTTGACTAATATAAGATTCACAGTGTGGTTTTTCTTTTCCAATTTTCTAGCTTTGGTTTAATTTAAATACTAATCTTGTTATCTTTGTTATGTTTCTGAGGATTGCAAAACCTTTTTTTATCGCTACTTGTGATGGAAAATGTCCTATTGAAAACTTGCTCTTTATATCGGGAAATATGTGCCAGTTTGTTAATGGTATGCATCATATCATATGTTAAAACGCGATACTGATTCTTCTAAAAGGGGTATACTTTTTAAATAATCTCAAGAAAACATAGTACAAAAAGAACTTCAATTTTAATCAGACATAACTATTCAAGACCATTTCTAACAATCAATCAAAAGGAAAACACTAATTGCAAAATGTAAACAAATAAAACATCTGATGAATTAAATTAACATATAAATAATCATCTAGAGACAGTCATTTTCAACATACTCCCACCTTTTGAGTCTTAAAGTTTTCATTATTTAAAGACTCAAAACACATATTATCATATTAAAAGTTCAGTCTTTTTGGTAACTTAATTTGTTTTCCTCGTTTTCTAAATTTAACTTTATTTACAACTTTTCCATTTGAACTTTCTTTATCTTGCACTTCTTCTACCTCTTTTTCGTTTTTTTTACAGACTTTTTCAATTCATATCCAAAAGCGTCTTCATCACATTCACAAATCTTATTATTTTCAGATTCCATCTTGACAGTTACAGTATCCTCTATATTAGGAATGTCTACACTACACTTGTCAGAAATAGGTGTTAACAAAGATGTTATAGTCATTACACTTGATCTACATGTCACTCCTTTTACTTTTACTTTCCCCATTAACACCCAACCAAGTAAGGTTTCCATTGCAACTAAATCATTTGTCAAAACATGACGTTTCCCTGTAAACAACTTTCCACCAATATCAGATCCAATCAAAACTTCAATTGGCCCTTCTACAGTGTCAGAAACATTAATACCAAAAGACTGCAGTTCATTAATCCAAGGACCCGCTTTGATTGTTGAAACATCATTACATATCACATCTTGATCCAAAACTTCAAAGTTGCAATAGTAAGTATTACACAAATCACTTAACCTTACTTTATAACGATTGTGTTTTACAGCATTTGTTACTGATCCACCAAACAATGCATGATTAAGGGGTTCCTTTCCAAATGATACATACCCCATTTCTTCTGCAGTTTTCTTCAAAATGTAGGACCTTTGAGAACCAGAGTCAAAAATGACACGTGCTGCTCGTTCTTTATTACCTCCTCTAATATTCACACGTACAGTTTGTAAAAATACTTCAGATTGTGCATTATTAGCTAAATTACTTTCACAAGGTACTAAAGTGCCATCATTAACATAATTTACATTAGATTTATCTTGAGACTTGTTACACATTACTGTTGCATGTCGACCATTGCAAAGAGAACAGTTTAGTCGAACATGACACTTCTTACTAACATGGCCATACTTTGTGCAACGATAACAACATCTGTTACTTGACAATAGGTTTACCTTTTCTAAATGTGTCAGATTACTACAACTCTTACAATTTTCTGTCAAATGTTTTTCACCACAAAAAATACATTTCATAGGGGTTTTACCAACCTTTTGGTTAACAAGTCCGGTTGCAGTTAGTATTGATTCCGTTTCGTCACTAAAGAATGGTTTGGATGACTTACCCAATTGTCTCTTCGAGTCCCCAAAACCAGAGGTAGCAAGTGAAATTCGCTCCTCATTTGTCACTTCAATACGCAGAAACTTCAAAAGTGCATCGAGTCTATTCTTCAAATCAGCTTCTGGATCAAAGTCGGAATGACGTTGCCACGCCCTTAAAAGATCCTCTGGCAAACACGACTCAACTAATGGGTAAAGAATAGCCGCACATTTATCAGTAGTTACTCCTAATGTGTCAAGAGCTCTGATTTGACATTCTAATTTGTCAAATAAAGTCGAAATCACTACCTTTTGGCTCAAGTTATTGAGTAGCAACTTTAAAAGTTCTCGAACATAGACTTCTATCAAAAGATCATCCCTTCCAAAACGACTTTTTAAACTCTGAATAGCATCTCTATAATTCTCTGATGTAGCAGGATAGCTATCTACAATTTGTCTCGCTTTAGAATTTGGAATAGTGGCCTGAACTAAATAGTGGAACTTATCAACATCATCAATAGAGGGATCTTCATCTATCCTCTTAAAAATTCCCCAAAAAGGAAGCCATTCTTTAAGATTCCCGCTAAATTGTACTAGTTCAATCTTGGGAAGTTTAAGCTTAGTCTTTAAATTTGAACTTCCACTCTTAGCTGAATTACTACTGACCAAATCATAATCTCTAGACTCATTCAACCTACTTTGTACCAAAACATTTACTTGATTATAGGTTTCCAAATAACTATAAGCTTTAGACACTTCTTCTTCAAGAATTGCTTCACTTTCCTCAAATTGAAATAAATGGTCAGATATCTTTGTGTCTAAATTCTTTAACTCTTCATAAACCATACTTACAGTTTGAAACCTACCTTTCAATTCATCTAAGTGAACCGTTTCCTGTGTGAGTTCATCCTTTAAATGGTTCACTAGTCTTGAAAAGTTTGCCCTGACAACAGTTCTATGTTTCTTGTTCTTATTAAATTCCCTAACATCAGTTTCACTCATCATACTGTCCTGTCACGGTCGCCAAATGTTAAAACGCGATACTGATTCTTCTAAAAGGGGTATACTTTTTAAATAATCTCAAGAAAACATAGTACAAAAAGAACTTCAATTTTAATCAGACATAACTATTCAAGACCATTTCTAACAATCAATCAAAAGGAAAACACTAATTGCAAAATGTAAACAAATAAAACATCTGATGAATTAAATTAACATATAAATAATCATCTAGAGACAGTCATTTTCAACATCATAGCTATCATGAGGTAAAATTCGAAAAATCCAATTTCCAAATTGTTGTTAATGTACCTCTAACAACATTAACTTCAAACAAAAAGTCTAGTAATGTCTCTTACTTTTGTAATAGAAGAGACAGTACTCGGATAGGACAAACCACCGCTTCTTCCAGAGCATGAGACCTTCGCTGCCTTGCTTGTATAGCCAGCCCTGCAGCGTGACCGGCGCAGACAGCGGACGTTTGATGATTGGTGACTTGAGCTGTCCACTGTTGCGGCTGCCATACCCCTGTGTAACACACCAATAAATATAATCTCATTGATCATCATACAATCATATTATGGAAGGCACAGCAGCACAGCCCCTTATATTTGTGTGTTTGTTCCAGATTAATGCAAAAACTTTCAACTGGACTGATAATATCCACTAAAGTATCACGAATCAGCCAATATCAACATGCATAGCCATAGGGCATGCAGTGGCCTATACATGTCTATGGGCGCCTGCAGGAATTTTCTTCAGCGGAGCTATCCAGTGTCTTGTTCCATGGGTCGGAGGAAAAGGCCATCTCCCAAAAATAAGTTTATGTAAAGTGCTTTTAAAATGTTACTTTGCTGTCTAGAGCCAGAATTATTTTACAAAAAATTCACAACATAATTATTTGTCCCAAAAATCTGTCCAAAAACCTTTAAGAGCATAGTGAATTACAAATTTTGTTTTTCTCGGGAAGGGGTAGCATGATCCTCAGGATGTCCAGCAATGTTTTTGTTTCAGTTGGAGCTTTTGGAAGTACATCAAACCTTCGTTACTCTAGATCTCATTAATACAGATTTTGCTTGAATTCCAGCCAGTTCAATTTCTCACATATGTGTTTTACTATAGTTCGGCCGCTTAGAAAACGACCTGCGCGCTAATGCTAAACCAATGCTGGAGGAGGTCGCTTTCTAAGCGGCCGAACTATAGGGGTACCAAGCCCTTATTGAAATAACCCTGAGTTTTTCAAATGAAGTTCCCTTTATTTGATTCAGAGTTTGATTAATTTTGACGGATTTGATCCCCAGTTAGTTCAGATTAACACCCTCTATCTGGCTGCTCACCTCTCTGTATCTGACAGCCTGTGGTCATGTGAGAGGGATCAATGTAAATATTGATTGACCTCTATGGTGACAGAAAGATAAATTGCATTATGTTTACATTCGTAATATTTAAGTCCACTTGGTTTATATTTAATAAAAATAACTTTATTCTGCTACACATAATTTTTTTTTAAATAAAAAGAAATATGTTGTAAAACTAAGCAAGTATTTACAATCAATGGTGGTTATGTAATGTCTTCTAAAGAAACAGAATAAAGGGGTTCAAGTACATATTTTACCCTAACATATAACGTAGGCTACTGAATA
The DNA here is from genome assembly GCF_028750875.1 of Macrosteles quadrilineatus. NCBI lineage: Eukaryota > Metazoa > Arthropoda > Insecta > Hemiptera > Cicadellidae > Macrosteles > Macrosteles quadrilineatus. The sequence continues at coordinate 6,345 of NW_026543693.1, forward strand.
AAACTAGGAGAAATTTACATAATAAGTTAAACAAAATAACTTCTTCCTCAGCATTGTACGTGTTATTAAATTTACTGAAATAAAAGAAACGTCTCATAACACTTAAAACATGTATTTACACTTATACTGTTACTCACAAGACGGTAAATATACATAAAAGATGGTAAGTGGTCATCGATTTCGATTGGAGTGTTATGAAATGCAATTAATTAATAAACAAAAATTGTCTCATTTTTAACAGAACCTTGCTTCTCCAGCCATTGGGATTGAAGGAACCAGAAACTACACCAAGCCTCTCAGTGTAATAGTAAGCAGCTAGGAGGAGAGAGGCAAGTCTGATATTGTGCTTTGATGGTTTATTTATCAGAGACCGGCCATGCATCTCTTAGCACTGACCCCTTTGGTACTCCCAGCATAGGTTGCATAGCAAACCAGCCCAGGAGTTTAACACTGGCTGAATAATATGTTGCTAAGAATTAAAGTGCAAAGTCATAGCATTGACTAAGGAAATAAAAAAATATTTATTGTTTTTGTTTCCTATACTTTTGTTTACTATACTGCTTTGTTTCCCTCGTCTGTGGTCATAGTTTTCAAACAGTTTGTAGAGATGCATTATTAATACAGTACTAGACTATTAATTTTAATTTTTAAACTTTCTATACACAATTTTTAAAACTATCTATAGGTGGCTTATTACTGAAAATTTACTTCTGTTTGGATGTATTTCTTAAAACTGCAAGGGAAACTATATATACAGAGAGGTAAGGTAACCTATTATGTTGCCTTACTTCTGTGGAGAAAGTAAATAAACTAATATGAAATACATAAAAGGTAGGATATGAGTTACACTCCAATTTGGAATTATATACATGGGTACTTTTTATAGATTATCACACTTTTATTTTAATTTTAATCCTTAAAGCTTTTCTTTTATTTAAAATGAAGTTTTTGTAATTTTGAACCTTGCAAAATTATTATTTAATACAAAAATAGTTTTTACGTTGATAAACTACTGGGAAACTAGCTTCGCCAACTGCAGGTTCTATTCCCGACAATCAACAACAATTTAAACAAATCCAAATAGATTTTTAATCTTTTTGACTATTTCATTTAAAAAAAACCCCTTGCGGGAATGCAAAAAAATAAAGCTTAAACAAACTAAAGTTAAATCACAAAGCTACAACAGAGCTGTAATAGCTTCTCACAATGTCAAAATGTTTGTATCAAAAGGCAAAGCGCAAAGGTGACATGTAAGCTGCAGATGTAATTATTGTAAGTTACTTTGGACTGACATTCTACAGTTGGAACTGTTCCACACAATCCAACTATCATGTCCCACGTCCCCAAAGATATTATGTTACTAGTGCAAGCAATACCATATGAAACTATTACAACAATTTGGAAACCATTGCGTTATGTTTTTCGTGCTGCTTTTTAATCTCTTCTGATGCTGTTTGGAATATTTATGCAGTGGAGGTTTTAAACGTGTATTTATACTTGTTATAAAATTGCATATTAGTAATAAAGTGAATAGCTTAATATTGTTTCATTAATTGCCATTAATGTAAATTTTGAAAATGTAAATCTAAAAGTTTTTCGAATTCTCATAATGTAAGATGTTAATTTTCCTATGGTATTTTTTTATAACAGTAGTCCCCTGGTTTTAGCGAATTTCCCATATAGGGAATAAGCTATTACCGTAGTACTCATGGTAAGACCTGGACGCGGGACCAATTTTTTTTTTCGTTTTGAGGTCCCTAGAGGCCAAAAACACCATCCGTTCAAATTCATATATATATATATACATATATATATATATATATATGTGTCCGTTAGCGCGATAACTCAAGCAAAAATGATCCGATTTTGATGAAATTTGGTACAAATGTGTAAACCTACATTTATTCGAACGAGTTCGCGATCCAGCATAATCGGACCATGGGAACAGGGGTTTATGGGGGGTTTTATGGGGTAAAAATGGGTTTTTCCCATTTTTGACCGTAAAAACATAAAATTTTAGAATTTCTTTCCCAACCATTTTGTAGAGCTTAAAAAAAGAAATAATTTAGTATATTGAAGCATTGTTGTATGCCCAACGGTCATGGAGAAAATTCAAAAAAATGTAAATTTAAAATTCCCATGTTATTCTTATGGAGAAAATGAAAACTGTTGTAGTTTACTTGTTTATGGATATATGTTGATCAAATTTGGCAAACTTATTTATTTCATCCTATACTATTGACGTTTGGTCATAAAACACTGTTTACCTTCCCCGTAGCAGCAAACCTAAGCACTCGTTATAACCTGTCTAATGTTATTTAAATTGGGAATAAATATGTCTTATTTATGGAAGTATTTTAGTAAACATGTAATCAGACAAGTTGAAATTTGCTTAGTCTGCAGGTTTGCTGCGGCGGGGGTATTTTGTTTATATTACCAGGCCCAAATGTAGCCAGTTTGAAAAAGGTCACATATTCATTTTTTCCTGAGTTATATACGATGGTTTCCATACTGTATTCACCTACAGTCAGTATGATCTCATATACAAGAGATCAAAATGTTTAACATTTAATGTGGTAAAATGCAAATCTATTTAACAACAATTTTACTTCACATTTCTTTATCCCATTTTATTTGTTAGAAGTAATTAACATTTTTGGTCAGATTCAACTTGTCATAAACTCAACTTGTTGTTTCATAAAATCTTTTTTACAAAAACAAACAGAGAATCTCACAAAATGGTTGCAAAATAGAAAAGTAAAAATATATTCTCCCCAGAAGAGTAGAGTAAAAAAACATTGTAGTTTTTTTAGCTAGTTGGAGATTTTGTTGTGAAGTTATTTTTGTTCAGTAATCTTTTCTCATGTAAACATAACATAACTGCAAATTTCATGGAACAATTGTACAAAGAGAGAAGTAAAAGAGATTCTTGTTCCAGAGGGGTGCCTGAGAATGCATGTGAGGACGCAAGTATTTCAATGTAGCTTTACTGTGACTGTGACCGAGTACCTAGTGTGGGGGTGGGGGTGAACTTCCCCTCCCAAAGTGACAACTTTTCCGCTCGATTATTCCAGACTTGTCGAGTTGAATAGTGTCTTGATCCGTGGCGTTTACTGCACTGCATTATGACTCTGACTTTTACCATTATGTTTCTACAGGGCAGACGAAGTAGTTAGAAACCTATTTAAAATCTGTGTCAAAAAGAATAACTTAGGTTTTTAGTTTTGTGTATTTAATGTGTAAATAAACTAGACTATACTGGTTTACAACAACCAAATTTAAAGTAATAAACGGTTAGGAAATATTGCATTTTCAATTTTTTTCAAATTTACTGGTACATTATTATAAATATCAAAAGCTATCTATTTTTTTATTACATCTCTCTAATCACACAAATGATAAAGTTTATAAGATTATTTGTGTCGGTAACTTTATATTTTACAATATTTTACTTTATTGTGTTAGTTTAATGTCATTGAGCAGCCTTTACCACTTCTTTCATAGCATTTAACTTTTACTGAACATATAATTTCAAAATAAACTCTTAAACTGTTAAATTAAACTTACGAATAAAATTCCAAATCGTATAAATACATTTTTTAAATTTTAAATTACGGTCTTCCACAGCTTAACAATTACAATTTTACTCGTTTTATATTTCAATTTGTAGTGTTTACAATAAAAATGGCTCATCATGTCACTATGACACATGGAATCATGTATTTTGCCTGTTCTTTATTAGTCTAAGTTGCACTAATTATCCAAATAAAAAGCTGTCTTATCGGTATTTTTGTATATATTTTTATTGCAGTTATTCTTTATATTCTTTCATGGTTTTTTCTTTCAACCAAATAATTACCAATTAACTGTCATGTCATGTTTCATAAATAATTATTTTTTTTCAATTTCTAATATTTATTTCCTGATAGCGGAAATCTTTCACGCACGGGCAGTAGCCTATGTGAGAGGCATTTCATATTTAATGACTATGTCAGTATATTATTACATTACTATTATATTATTATTACATAACTATAAAATTTTTACCGACAAAGTATTGTAACAATGTATTTTCTTCCTGAAAAAATACATAATTTTGATTTCAGATCGTAGTTGATATAAAAAGGATTTTTGTTTTTAAATTAATTTTTCTACTGCTATTTTCCCTCTTGTTTATTAATATAAAATTACCACAATTATTTAGTTTTGTCAATTAAAATTAAAGTAAATAGTCTTTTAGATTTTGTTCTCATTGAAACAGTTAACAAAGCATAAAATTAGGTTATTTAATTTTAAGTCACAATGTAAAATAAAACACTTGAAATTATGTATGTCAATTGTTCATGAGCCACATACGTAGTGGAAAAGTCAGTTGATACATTATTATTAGGCAAATGTGTAAATAAACTTAATTAAACCCATGTTGTCTATTGGGCCTGATAATGATTGGAGTGTGCAATGGAAATCGACCATCTTTGATATGTATTCTCCGTCGTGTACCGTGTGCGTAAACAGTATAAGTGTAAATATATTGTTACTAGTGTTATTTTATGTATATTTGTACTTTCAGGTAATTTAATAACATGTAAGATGCTGATCAAGAAGTTGTTTACCTACTTACAATCCAGCCTACAAGAAATGGTTCAAATTTAGATTATGATGCTAACTAAGTAATTTGTATTTATAAAATACAGCATAAACATTGTTTCAATGCGAAACTGTTATGTTTTTATTAGTTTGAACACCTTTATTAAATTAATGCGTTATTACATTATTTTCGTTACATTCTATTAGAATTTTAGCCGTGATATAATAACAACAGTTATCAAAATTTTATTTTCAATTCGTGTACAACGTTTCTTTAACACTAATTAAGAATGTCAAACGAGGCTTGTCTCCATAGTTTCAATTTATACACTGTTGCAAAAATAACTATTAAATGTTTTATGAATAAAATAAAATTACATACCATATTTTTTCTAACCTATTGAATCAAACAGCCATTAAAAAGAGTTTGGGACTCCATGCAAGTTTCATATTTAGTTTTATCAAAGCAGGAGAAGAGTCGTTAGTCATTGAACTGACTCATTGATGCCTAAACTCATTCATATTCAGACATTGGTGTATTTCAATGGAAGGGGATCATCTCATAACTCCAAGGTTTCATAACTCCAAGTGATCATAACTCCAAAGTTTCATAAGTCCAAGAGATCATAACTCCAAATTATATTTAATCCAAAGTTTCAAAACTACAAGTACCCGAAAAGGGATAATTTCATTACTCCAAGAAAAATATAAGTGCAAGTGATCATAACTCCAAAGTTTCATAAGTCCAAGATATCATAACTCCAAAGTTTCATAAGTCCAAGTAAAAATTAAACCAGAGTGTCATAACTCCAAAAGTTGAGTGGAGTCTCATATCTCCAAGTGGAATGTGCAGTACAGTCAGCGCCACAAGTTCCTGCGCTGTCCGCTCCGCTGTAATACTGTCAGCAGCCTTTGCCGCATCATTGTATCTATTACCTACCGTCGCCTGTCAAACGATTATGTAATTTTGTTATATACTTACAGATTAATTAATTGCTATACTTCTTACTTCTATGCTAAAGGTACTTTAACCTTTAACTACTCGCGCGGGTTTTACTAACGTATGTACTCGCGTGGGGTGTTTTTGACACCCCGTTATTACATATTTGTTATAATTGTATTAACACTAATAATTGGTAAATAACATTTTCTGTTGTTATTTAAGTTTATTAAAACGTTTTTATTAGCTCGCTTTCTTGTCCGGTACAAATTTTGCAATCAATTTTATACTAACTTCCCGATGAGCTAAAGACTTGAAACTTGAAACATAGCCCACAAATGGAAGACAACGCAATATAATATCATTTAATTTTCATATTTCCCTTGGGCTACGCCCCATGGGCTTGTTTTTATTTTACTGTATACTGTTTCCAATATGAAAGAGTTATTTATTTTAAATTATACAATGTAAATAATATATTTCTTTTACCAACTGCAGTTTGTGTGTGTATTTGGTCAAGTTTTGCATATAAACCATTTGTTGTATTAAAAAATATGCATTTTGTCATTGAACTGTTTGATATTGAATAACTAGCATATGTACTACCCGGAAAATATATAATTTTTAAAAGATTATATTATGTCTGTGAATGGTAAAGGTATTATTTTTCCCTAAAATGTACTACTAAAAAAACAGTTTTTAGGGGGGGGGATCGTAATACACACAAGTTTTGTGCAAACAAATTTATTTATATGTCAAAAACACTTGTTTGTTATCGAAATAAATGTAAATAAAAAATGTCCTTTCATTACTTTTAGAGTCTTTCGCAAAAAGAACAACATTACCTTATACAGGAACTTGTACTTTTTACGAAACGTTAACACTCACGTGGGGAGTTGAAAACACCCTATACTTTGTAATACACATGTATTACCAAGTGAACACTAGAGATCGCACGGGGACTTTGGATGAGAAACGTTCCTGTGTTTCACAGTTTTAACTTTACATTTCAGGTAATTTACACTAAGTGTACAATGCAGTTGTCTGCTTGCAACATTGAGCAGATAGCAGACATAATAATCAAATAATTTCTAAAGTCAATGTTACATATGTTTCTCGTAAATGAAATGTATACTTGCAGTATCCAATCTCATTAGTATATATTTTGTTTCAAATTAATGCAATGTCTAATTTCGTTATTCAAAGTCAATTACAAGTCTGGTTCAATTAAATGTATTGTCTACCTCAAAATATATATGTGTCATCTGGTTCTCATAAATTAAATGTCTATTTGCAGTAGCAGTATCCTAAATCAATAGTACGCCAGCTTCACAAAAATGAGAAATTTACTTGCAGTATCCAATGTCAATGGTCCATTTGGTTCACATAAATAAAATGCCTATTTGCAGCATTCAAAGTCAATGATACGTCGGGTTCACTTAAACGAATTGTTTACTTGAAGTATACAAACTCAATGGTACATATCGTTCACATAAATAAATTGTCTACTTGCAGGATCCAAAGAAATGGTTAATTTGATTCCCATAAACGGAGTGCCGATTCGCAGTATACTGTATTAAGTCAATGTTACGTCTGGTTCACGTCAATGGAATGTCTACTTGCAGCATCTAAACTCAGTGGTATCTTCGGTTCATATTAATGGAAGTCCTAATTATTGCAGTACCTATTCAAAGTCTGCATCATTTAATTGTAAGTCTAGTTCACTGAAATGGAAAGCCTACTTGGAATTGCAAGTTAAATGGAAATATAACTCAATGGTAGGCTTATATTTGGTTAAAATGTAATGGATATTTAGATTATTTAAAGTCAAAGGTGTTTCAGCCTTATTCCGGCGACCATAATTATTGGTTGTTTTCATTTTGTAGTAAATTATGCTCAATGATATTAATCTTATTGTTCTTCCCTTTTTCTGTGTCCTATAGGGTAATGTACTTTTTAAACGATTCTTTGACTAACATATGTGGCAACTCTTATTTATCTTTTTAGTGTTATCTTGCAAATAAAGTCATAGCAACCAATGAACCCATAAGGCCCATGTTAAATTTCAAAAAAAATAAATAAATTCACGTAGGGAAAAGCCCTGTGGTCCAATTTGTACCATTTAAGATTTATACATTCCCATGGTTGGTTACTATGATCGTGCTAAATTTCGTGTAGATCGCTTCAGCCGTTCAGGAGGTATTTGTAAAACAAAAAGAGGAGAGTAGTATAAGAGCTTCGCTTTGCGCCGTTCAATTACTAATGGTTGTTAATCCTCTATATATCGAAATTGGCTAATACGATTTCCTTCTAATTTGATAAATAATTTTTATCTGGCCTAAAAACGTGTTTACTGCAGTTAAAACTGGTAGCAAAAAACTAACTACGCAACAAATTGAATTGAAAGTCTATAATTTTTAACATTGGCCTCATTGGTTTCCAAGTAACCATGACCATAGACTAATAGAACTATTTTAAGTTGTAGTGTGTTGTTATGTTCACCAAGGTTTTACGAGCAAATTAACGAATGCAGTACAAAGGGGAAAACACCAGTTGTTACTATTGAGCAAAGATTACACTGAAGATTACTCAATGTAGGGGTTCAATGGAAATAAACTAATACCACTACCCTGTCATGGCTTGGTTCCCAGGTACTACAGTACTACATAAAACCAGGGATACCGTCACCTCTAATTGAGACTTTTAACGAAATTCCCATAATAGGGAATAATCTATTACCGTAGATATCATGGTAAGACCTAAACCCGGAACAGATTTTTATCTTCATTTTAAGAGCCCCAGAGGACAATACACACTTCGTTCAAACTCATATGCTGTACTGTATATAATATATGTGTGTGTAAATTTGGAATAAAGGTTAAATTTGAAATATGTAGATCTTGATGAGTTTAAGTTATAATTGGGCCTATTAGGCTATGCTGATTCAAAATGTCCAATGACGATTTGTCCTTAGTTAGTGATTTAAACGAGATGGATGATGGTTACCAATTTGGAGTCTCTGTCTTCACCTTTGTACCACATGCAATAAATAAAATAGGGGTTGGTTAAAATTTGGTACTTTTCAAGGCACTTGTCCCTAATACTTTTGATTTAAAACAATTTAAAATTTAGATTACACTTTGGGATGAATTTAATGTTACATGTTACAATGAAATTAATGTGCTGTATGCCAATATTTTTATTTGGTAAACTGCCATAACCGTTTACATTTAATATGATTGTATTTATATGCAATATTTATATTTTAATTTATATTTATATTTATATTAATATTTTTATTATTATATTTATATTTATAGACCTTTCTTACTTAAATTTACATTTTTTAAACGGGCAGTTCAGAAGACGGGGCACGGAAGCCACGTCATGTTGGTAACATTGACAATTCGAAGTAAGCGGCAGGCAGGTTGCCAGTATGGATACTAAAAAAGTCCCACACGCCCCTGCTCGCCCCTCCACGCAACTCTCCATCAATTCCAGAACATGAAAGGATCCATAATGTCATATGGGTTCAAGTTATGACCAAATGTTACAGGACCACTTTTGTTAGCTGTAATTGTTTAAAATTGCTTAAATTGTTTAACTACACCTTTTAATTTTCTAACTCTTCTCTAGAGTCATTATTAAAAGAATTAATAAATACTAGTGTACATGTTGCTCGAATTCGAGCAATTGCAAATATTACAGAAGATATTTCAAAACGAATAACAGTCATATTTACAACGAATTTAAAAGAGTCAACTCAAAGATTACCGGTGTGTAACTCAGACTATGTTTATCTTCGTTATTGATAAACCTAAAGCATTCGGGCCGGTTTTCTCCTTCTCAAAATGCCTCGCTGTACAGGCAACACAGGTCATTTATAGAGGGCCAATTGAGAACGAAAAGTCGTTTTGGGGTAGTGTTAGGGGGCATTTGTAACCTAATAGTTGAGATTGTCCAGGGTCAGGTGCTGACTGTGATGAGTTAAGCCTAATACTCGCCACTGTTCTGTGAACTGCGGTCGTTATCACGATTACGCCTCCTGTCTATATGTGTTGTTGTCGTCACGTCGGAGGCATATAAAAGAAGAAAAAAACAACAAATAAACAAATGATAGCTACACAAAACAACGATAAATGTTACAATCGTGCTAACACGATCCGTCATAGCTACACAAAACAACGATAAATAAATACACAAATTTAAGATACTGTACAACCATACTAACAAAATTCGTCTTGGAGGTTATGTTTACACAAACTCAAATAGTAAATAAATGTACTCGATGGGTTTCATTGAATTGAAAAATATATAACAGCAATTAAATTAAACAGCTGACCAAAATGTAAACAATTATGTTCTTCATAAGGATAACATGGGAACTTTCAAAGCCACTGGGGTAGAGCCCAAGGGACTATTTCAAAAATGTAAGGCCAGTTTGCAAATCTACGCGACACGCTCTTTCCAATGAGATGTCAATGGATAAAATCGGTTAAGAAATGGCGGAGGAGTTCAACCGACAAAGTTTCATGTAGCGTATTAATTATATAGATTTTCGTAATGAGCTACATTTCCTACCTGTAGGCTAAACGAAACGTGATACGTATATCTATATAATTAATACGCGAACACGAAGTTTGTCGGTTGAACTCCTCCGTCATTTCTTAACCGATTTTATCCATTGACGTATCATTGGAAAGAGCGTGTCGCGTGGATTTTAAACTGGCCTTGAACTGGATTTGAAAAAGTCCCTTGGGCTCTACCCCAGTGGCTTTGAAGGTTCCCATGTTATCCTTATGAAGATCATAATTGTTCAAATTTTGATCAGCTGTATAATTTAATTGCTGTCAATATTTAAACTGCATTTCAAAGAAAAGCGTCCTACAAAAATTAAATCTTTGAAAAATAAATCATTGAAAGAACCCATTTGCAAATTATTGAAACATTAAAAGTCATAGAACGCCCCCTAGTAGAAGAAATAGAGATAATATTTTTTTAAAGAATTAACTATCGTCATTAGCCTGTATAATGAAGAACACCTACAAGATTCAGATTCCTACAAACTATGAACGAGGATGTTAGCCGAAGTGCTACGAATTTAATTAGGAAGCATGGACTTAACTTTGTGATCATTGCAGAGGAAAGCCCTCTAAAGCCAAATAAATCTGGTACGTCAATGACATTAATCTATGTTTTCATAAAAGTCAAGCAATTTTAATAATAGCCTATGAAAATATCCAAGAGCCCCTTACCTGAAGGCTTTTCATTATTATTCATATAATGCTAAGGGAAACAAAAATCATCTGAACAACAAAAGGTCTTTAACTTTGCATTTTCTCAGGTAAATATAATTAACGTTATTGCAACTAAACAAAAAATACACCAATTGAACAAATAAAATTGTGACAGACAATTTGATGAAAAATAAGTACGAAAACGAATTTAACACAAACAAAAAACTAACATTTGGATTATGAGTTAAAATTCTGGTGACGCAATAACAACGATAAATATACAGAAAATCAAAACAAATTGAAGACTGGTACACAATCATCACATGTTTGATTTTCAGCGTGGGATGAATATAGATAAGTTCATATTTTATTTGGATTGTGGTCGAGTTTTGACCACTGGACGACATCAATTCTTATATTAAAGTACTTAACTCATTAAGGTACTTCAATAATACCTAAATGATAAATACCTTCTATTTAACTCAAATAAAACAATCTGGTATTAGGTACAGATGTATTTACTCAAAAACCTATTTCTATGATAATTTAGTCTCGAAATCCAAATGTTTAGACCTATCTATAGATTATATCCGCTTGTTTGGATCATACAAATCTAGATAGTATTTTTAAAATTTTAAATATGGTATTTTTTTATTAAACCTGCTAACATACACTCTCATATTTGTTACGGAATAAAGATTTATGAGGGAACAAGTAATTGTAACTATAATCAAATTTTGTATTTACAAATGAATGCTACAAGATGAAACCTTAACCTGGATTAGTACTGTCCGAAAATAGGAGATGAAAAATAGTGGAAAAAAAGGCACTACGACTTATTTGCGTTGTGCACCACGAATATTATGTAGAAAAAATTTCGAAATTCCGTACATACCGGTACAGCTTAAGAAGTTAAGACTAAATATTTTTCATAGTTTAGAAATTTTAAAACGTGAACTAATACTGTATTTCCTTAATATTGTTGTTGGAAGACGGCAATTGCTAAAATACTGTGCGCGTAAACTAATTCATTCATACCTCGTGGTGGTCATCTAAGTCGATTATTGGACAAACTAAAA
>NW_026543694.1:0-18180 GCF_028750875.1 Macrosteles quadrilineatus
ACGACCAGAGAAGCACTGAGGCACACTCTGACGGGAGCACATGTTTGAGCGTATGAGCGAGTGAGCCATCGAACCCGAGCAGGCGTGCACTGGCAGGACTACCCAGACTGTTAGCGACAGTACCAGCAGCACCAGCAGACAAGCCTGCACTGGCAGGCACACTTCACTGACAGACATTCTCCTCCTCTTCTTTCCTTTCAGTGGCCGTCATTTTTCGTCGTCTGCACTCCTTCTCTGCTCTCTACATTGTAACTGTAAACCGATGAAGCAAAACTCCGTCATTAGCTGTCCGCCGCTGTCTGAGCGTTCAAATTCTGAGGGGGTACGAGGGGAGTGCAAGCAGCGCAAGCTATGACGCGTGAAACCGGTGAGTGCTGTTGGATTCTCTCTCACTCTCTCCCGGTGTCCATGTGTGTCTTTTTTGGGGAAGGATAGAGCTGCTGTCTTTTTGAACGCGTGCAGTGAGGGCTCTTCCCTGGCAGCCAAACGAATTCATCCGAAGGCCAAGTTAGGTCGAGCTCGGCTGTGACAAGATGTGACATGCTGCAGGCCATTTGTGGGTCAGGTGCTGATGGATGCACTCGCACACTACCATTCAGACATTGTCACTGACAACTGACACTGTCACAATGCCTCTCTCTTCTCAGCTACGCTTGAAGTAGCCTGTCAGACTGACTTTGCTGACTTGCATCGTTTCAATTACATTTGAATCAAGAGATTTTAAATTAGATTGACCATAAAGCGTTTTACCAAAGATAGCAATATAAAAAGTTTTAGCTCTCTTGATTTTTTTAAAAGAAAAATAATTTTTAATCATTTGTTAGATTGTGCCTCAGATAAGGCCATTAGTAGTTGCCGAAATAGATTGTATAGTTTGTAAGACCTCTTGCATTAAGCTGAATCAGTGTCACGACTTTTTTATTAGAACAAGTTTAAAACCATCTCTTAAATTTCACCTAATTACCATATTCTTCATTTCGCTTCACTGACATTTCTCTAAATGTCATTTTTCATTAATAAGCGCACACACATATTCACCCCTCTATCGTCTTCATTCTTTTTCATTTCGTTTCCTTATTCTTCATCCACTTATTCTTCACATTATGTAAATTTTTCACTTATCCAAACAGAATCGCCAACAATGTTTGCTTAAAATGCAACAGAAAATTTGCATATCTTAGATGTTCTCTCAAGATTTTTATATTTCTCATTTTGCAACCTTTTATACACTTTCTTAACACATGGCTATTAAAATTGTAAATTTAAGCAGCTAATACATTTTAGTATTTTTAATTTTTTGTTCAAATTCTCACACTAAAACATTTCTAAATATGATGTTTATGTTTGTTTTTGAGGGACCAGACAGCATTTGTCAATGTCATTGAAAAAAATATGACCGACAAAGGAAGCTTCTAATCCTTTTTATGAACAAACAGTGTTGCAAAGTAGTAAGGAAATCAAACGGTCACTGGCATTTCCGTTTTCCGGCAACAGTATATATGTTTGTTTTTGACTATGCTACACTTTTTATTAGCAATCAATCAACACGGATTTGCTGTACAATTTCAACTGTGCAGTTCGATTTATATTCAATAGATGACTTTTGAACCGCAAACTTTTAAAAAATTTTGTTTGTGGACATTTTAAATAAAAAACTAAAATGTCTAAAATATTAGTTTTGTTTATTAATGATATTTTAAAACATTATTTAAAACAAAAAATCAATAAGATAAATACATACATACATTTCCTGTTACACAACCACCCCTTCCGGAGTGGTCTCAGGAAAGCCCAGACTGAGTTTTTATCTACAGCAGCAAAAATGCTTCAGTGTTGCAAAGGGCTGATCGTAGATCCACTAGGAAGTTATGGCAGGTGGCCGGCCCACCGAAGTAGAAAATCAAAAAGATTGTTTATCATTTGTGATTAAAAATTTACAAAAAAAATTAGTTCATAGTTTTTAAGATCAACAAACTTTGCAAAAGATTCTGGTATTTTATTTTTGAATTCATTTGAAAAAGTTTAATTTAATTCAAAGTTTTTATGCTTAAAACCAAAAATATCGTCCATCATCCATTGTCGTTGTAAACTGCTAAGGGATGCATATTTTTTCAAAAGGCTTTTTACACAACTTTATTACTGTTTTTTAGCTAAACTTTTTAAACAATTTTTTATTTATTGATATTTATATTTTTGCAAAATGATTGATGAGGATGCTGCAAATATTATTTATTTGCTTTATAGCTGTTATTATTAAGAATGTTAAGGAAATCAAAAGAACAGTGTCAGGAAGCGTTTAAAAGAATAAGCTAAAGTTTTATTTATTTTCAGTTTTTGTAATTTATCAGTGAATAAGTACATGTGAAACCGTATTACCATTAAATGAAATTAGATATTAGTAGTATAAGAACGGTGATTTTGTTGTTAGGCTTGAACATTTAAATGTAATTATACTTTCAAAACCTCGTTGAAAACAAAAAGTATCTTACTTATTATCACGTTGTTTTAAGGTTATTTAGAAAAATATTTGATAAAAACATTTTTTATTTAACAAAAGTTTTTACTCTTGATAATAAAATTGTTAATAAAAACTTTTATAAAAAAAAATTTAATATGTTTTTCATCAAAAAGTCTGTAAATTTTTTTCTTAAATTGCGTTAAACTTGCAAATTTTTGTTAAAACGGTATCTTTTAAATTTGTCAATATAAAGAAAATCAATAAATCATTTCTTGTTTGTAAAGCATAATATGAAAGTTTTTCTTGATTTAAAATATTTTTCAATTTTTACAAAACTTAGTTTTGAATTTTTTTTGTATAAAAGAGTTATTTTCAAATAAAAATTTAACACTCAATTAATCTTATTGTCATAGTTTTTAATAGTCACCGAAAATTCTTTAATTTGATTTTTTAAATTAACGATCTTTTTCCTAACTGTAAATTAACTTTTTTAACTTTATCCTATTTTCTTAATTGTCTTTTGCCTGAAATTGGGGTTCAAAATTTTCTATTGTTTATTTTTAGAGTTAAATTCATCACTTTCTTGTCTAAATTAGCAATAAAAGTTACATTAACGATCGATTAGTTTGCCGTAGTGCAAAAAACTTTTACCTATTAAATATTATATTCATATTTAGAAATTTTGCTTATCGCTCATTAATTTAAGCTTCAATTGAAAATAAAAAACCAATCATCAATCAAGTTGAAAAATCAACAAAAACTTTATTATTTATTATTTAAAATGCATTAGTTTTAGCTTTAAATATTTTAAAGTTGACTCGTAAAATTTTGTTTTTTAATTAAAAGGTCAACATACTCAAAATCAAAAACAATATTTTTTTACTCAATAATGAAAACTTTGTGATCCTATTTTAGCAACAAATAATGCACAGTTTTGTTTTTCTAATCTCAAATTATGATCACGATTTTGTAGTGCAGTCATTTTGCATTTAGGGTGGACCCTTCAAGTAAAGTTTTTTGCGTTTTGTAGTTATATTGTCGTGCTTTTATTTTTTCACCGCTATCAGCATTGTTGGTGGCTAATCTCTGACAAGCAAAAGTAAAGTGTTTCCTATTTAGTGTGGGTAAGGTGCACTTTTGTTGAATTTTCTGTTCAGTAATTAATCATCAGATGAAAGCGGGACGAGTGAAAAGGCAGAATATAAAAAATTGGCATTGTGAAGGGTTAAATTGGGGCTTAAACATTCTACCCGCTATAATTTTTAATTTACTTTTGTGTGTTTACAAAAATGTTTTGACAAATTAAAATTTTATTTGTCAAACAATTGATCATTTTCAATACGATTCATTACATGTATTGTTACATGATAATATTTGTTGGTTTTTGTTTTAAACAAAAAGTATTGTTAAAATTATCAAAAATCTAATATTTTTTGAGTTTAATTTAAAAATGTCGTGATTTGCTTAAGCTGCTTTATTTTTTTACCTTACACTGTCACCTGTTTCTATTTTTTATTAATTTGCATAACGATCTGTTATATTGAAACTGAATTTTTCGGTCGAAAGGTAACACAAAAATTACGTATTCAAAGTCGTGACGAGAATCGTTTATCTTTAAAAAAACTGCCAATTTTCAATTATTTTCAAAAACAGTTATTTTTTGTTTTTTAAATACCAAAAGTAGTTAAACCTTTATGAAAATACATGCGTTTTCAGTTTTTTAATTTTAAACGTTTTTATTTTTAAATTAAACTGAACAACAAGATAAGCAAAACAAATTGTTTTTTGTAACAATAAATTTATTTTTCAAATAAAAAACAAAAACAGAATGCTTGTTTTTGTGTTATCATAAACGAATAAAATTAATAGGGTTGTAGACAAAAGCGTTTAAAAGGCACATAGTAAAAAGATGGTTTGTAAATGTTGTACTGTTTAACGATCTACGTGTTTTGTACAGTATTAAAAATGATATGCAAAAATTAAGACATTTTAAGAAAATGAAGTATGCAATATGCAATAGGGTTAAAATTCAATAATTAATATTACTATGAAAGGATGGTATATTTTAGCAAGTTTTATCATGTATTGAAAAGTATTAACAATTGAACCTTTTTATGAAATGATTATTTCCTTTAGTTTATTAAAATAATCTAAGTTAAATTTTTGTGCTAATTCTTTTGTAAATTAGCTTTTTACATTAAAAATTTAGTTAAAATGCAGACAAAATACTTGTTTAAACAATTCTAACTATTCATCTAAGAGTTGCTAGCATCAATTTCAATAACTTGTTTATCCTTGTCTTCCTCATTATCGTAATTATGGTTTGGATGGCGAAAATTCACTCCAACAGCTTCAAAAATAATGACACCATTTTGTTTGTTTTTGTTATTTTTTAAAAAGCGTTTGCTTTTTCTAGAAAAACTTGTAACTGAAGAATCATTTTTCTCGTCCAAAGTGTCTGTGTTTTGTTTTAGGTTCTGCTCATTATTTGATTCCATTGACACTTTTTCTTCTTCTTTGGGCAACTTTGAATTTAGAGGAACTTTGACAGCAATCGGCTCAGAAGGAGAGGTTTTTAGTGAAGGAATGATGATAATTTGCGGCACCTGATTGCTTGGTGCAACATGCTGAACGAGAGGGGCAGTTTGAGCAATGACTGGTTGAGCAATGTACTGCGGCTGTTGGCTGGCTTGGCTTGCAGACGCCAAAATCAATGGAGCTGACATCACCTGAGCAGGAGCTGGTGGAATACTGGCCACTGCTGCAGTGCTCTGTCCACTGTTCGGGGTGAGGGCTTTGATTAGGGTAAGCAAATCCAAAACACGTGGATCGACAATTGGCGTCGGTGTTGGCACGCCGTTGATTGAATTGCTCAAACCACTGGCGTTGTTGGTGTTGCCTAGGTTGAGGCTGAAACGCATTGGATCATTTCGAGAGATTGCCTGGTTGAGAAATGCACGAAACATGGTCAAGGAGATGCCCTGCATAAGCAGAAGAGAAAATATCATTTGCAGTGGGTTGGTGAAAAGACCGAGAGGCATCTTTTATGGAGTTTGTGATTTTCCGCTGTTGTCGATTCCAGTAATGCAAAAAATTTTAAATTGGCACAAAGTTTGACACTAGAAAAAGTATAAGGTTGAGTAAAAATTAGGTTGCAAAAGCTTATTTTTAATTAATCAATTTACATCGTCGCTTATTTTTTGCAAAAATCACATTTTTTGTCAATGTAAATTGTATTTTTACACACAATGAAAAATTAAACTCCGAATCCATTCAAATCAATCGTAATTGCTCTTATATAACATTTTCTATTCCCATTGCTTATCTTTCTCTTCTCTCCTAAAACAACAAATCAATATATGCTTTCTTAACGCTAAATTAAAAGGTGAACTTTATTAAACTTAATATACACTTGCAGTGCACTCTCATTTTCCGTTCGCAGTGTCACATAATGAGCAGATTCAAGTTTAAGTGCGTCTCTTTACTCAGTGTGAGTAAAGTGAGAATCGTTTTTGTCAACTTTATTGAGCACCCGGTGCACAAAGTTGATCACCAGCTGCATAGGAAGGTGCTCAATTACTTTAAAAATAATCATTATCAGCTTTGACGACCGGTCTTGAAGATTTAACTCTCTTCCCAATCTTTCTCACTTTTAATTTTTCTTTAACCTTTCTCTCACAGAGCAGGCAGTTCCGATTGACTGTTTACCTGCTCTATTTACTTTCCGATTAATTAATGACTTTCTCTAGCTGTATTTAATTTCTTAAACACATGTTCATTGGTTGACGGCTTTTTTATTGTTCTTTACTTTAGTTGCGTTGTCTGCTTCTTTGGAACCTGTTTTTACAATATTACAATTGTTGTTATTAAAACATTCATTTTTTATTGAAATTAGAATTCAATATTTGTGTAAAAGTGCTTATTTGTGCGGGTAAATATCAAACAAAATTTTGTATTTTAATTTTAGAAAGATTTTTTAAAATGTTTAATTATATCAAATGTAAAAACATTTTTAAATGATAAATACACTTGTTTTTAATTGTCACATTTTTGTGTTATTCAGTAGATTACCATATGACTCACCCATTCTTCAAACTGTATCCAAACACTTACTTGACAGGTCAAATAAAAGTGTCGCAAGTGATTGACATGTACCGGTTTTGGTTGAAAGTGCAATCGCCCAGTGGAATCGATCATTGAGTGTGACTCACAGTGTGCCAAGTTTGCGCAGTGGGAAAAGTGCACTTATTCACTGATTCTTTCCATCATCTAAAATCGCCATATGATGGAAAGAGCGGACACGTGCACCAACCACTGCTAGATTAAGGTCAAATGGTTGAGATTTTGCTTTGAAAAAGCTTATTTACTTAAGTTTGCTGTGCAGAAGTGTATTATTTGAGCATTCAGATGTTTCAAACTAGTAATTAGATAGACAAGATCAAATTGTGTCGATTTTAAGGGCTTTAGCAAATGACATTTGGTTTAATTACGTTTTTAAAGGTTCACAGTAAACATATATTAAATGCAAGCCTAAAAAGTTTCTAATTTTTTAATTTTTATTGAATATTTACACAAAATGCTTTGGTACCCACATTTTTTTCACCATAATTAAATAATTAACTAATTAATGTATTTTTAATTATACACTTTTTCATTCTCTTGTGTTTTCCCTTTTTTGCTTTACTCTCTTCACTATAATTACCAGCTATGTATTGTTTTATTGACTATGATACATTTTCTCTTCTCATTTGTTTCAGATTATTAGTACAACACATATTCATCAAACAAAATCAAAGGATAGGAGATAATTCGGAAATATTAACTGAGTAGAAGGTGTAATAAAAATATGATTTGATGCCTGCATGCCAGCAATTGTTCATGTTTTAGTTAAAACAAAAAAATAATTATTTTTAATTAACAAAAAATGTTTTAAATTGCCATATGTTTTTCAAAGTGTATCCGTTGATAATTTTGCATTTCAAAGTAGGTGATTTTTAACTGATTTGATAATTAATTATAATTTTTGCAATCAATTGTTTGCTGTTTTAACTTTTTGTTGCCTTTGACAAGTTCCAAGTGGAAGCACGGATATTGCTCATCCATTGATATTTTCAAACACGTGGCAGTTGCTGGTTCATTGTTGAAAATTGTAAAAAATATTTTTATGATTGATTTTATAATATTTAATTACTTTAAATTTAAGTTTTGCAGAGTTTTTTAAAAAATTATTTAATAAATATAGAATATTCATAACAATTAAACCGTAAAAACTAAAAATTAAATATTTGGCAACATTAAAAACCGTGCTTGTTCATTAATTTTTATCATTTTTTTATTGTTGCTTTACTAATTCTTTATTCACAAAACTTCAATCCCAAATGTTCTTCTGTGCGGTGTTTTTAACTTTTTGGCCACATTTCTGCTTCAATAATTCAATTCAAAACGTAATGCGAGTGAAATTGATGACAAAATTTATTATATTTTAAACCGATTGGCGGTTTACAAGACAAAAATAAACAGTTTCAATTTTTTGTTACAACATAATATAACTTTAAATTGTATTTTTTAATAAATATAAAAGTCACACTAAAGCATAATAAAATCAGAATAATACTAAAAATGTTTTTTTATCAATAAATAATTACTTTTTTAGTTATTGCATTCTCTAAAATGTAAAAACCAATTTTTAGTGGTGTTAAGGTTTCAATAGCATTTCTTCTTTGTTGCCAATTTTGATCAACAATCTACATCACTTATTTTTTACATAATTATTATCATAAAATTTTTTTATATTATTCAATAAATTTTTTTAATTTAATTTTATTATTAGAAAATTATGCACAAAAAGTATATTTATTAATGAGCAATTAAAAGTTGTTTTTATTTCATTGCACTTTCAAAAGCACAATAAATCTGCATGATAAATAAATCAAATTATTTGTATCTCATTTAAAGTTATTTTTAAACTTTGAACAAGTTTTTCAAATGAATTTAAAAAAAGTAATTCTATTACATAAATATTTTGTAAAATATTCATATTAAACTTATCAATTTTTACACTTTTTATGTAAGCTTGTTTTTATTATAAACTACAAATTATTTGTGAATTTTTGTAACACAGTCTAATTAAATGTAAGTTATAAACTTTACTCTTTAACCTCCCACGTCAATTACTTTAACAAAAAGAAACTTTGCTTTTTATTTATTTTTCAGATTTTTTGCCTTGTTTTTTTGCTTATGCATGTTTTTAATCGATTTAAGCGCTTATTCTAACAAAATGCGATCGATTAATTGACTCAAAATTGACTCATTGAAAAAATGTATTTTTATCAATTGTTCAAAAGGTTTTTATTGGTTGCACTATAATAATAAAAGATTTACAAATAAATAAAAACTTTTTAATTATGTTAAATAAATTTTTACAATAAATTTTTATTATTGGGTATTTTAAAAGTTGTTTCTATAGTTCTTTTAATTGAGCAACAAATTTTATATTTACATAAAATTGGTTATCTTTTTCCTTCCATTGATTTTTGTCAAACAAAAACCTATTCTAACTAAAATTATTGTTGTTTGTATCTTAGTGAAATGTCACCCAATTTTTTAATTTTTTTACTCAAATTTTTTATAAATTTTGTTCACTGGTTACTTTTGATTTTAAAACAGAGCAAATTGAAATTTAATGAATCCCAGTTTTATTCAGTTTAAAACATACAAAACATGTAAAATTTATCGATTTAGCAATTACTGCGAATGAGGTTTAGTAAAGCAGAAGATTTGCTTGATTAGATTGAAAGAATTTACACCAAATGTAAAAATGTTGTTTAAAAATGTAAAAAGAATACTCTAAATTACACTATTTTAAATTATTGTTGTTTTAAAAAAAGGGTTGCTTGAATAAAAAGGCAAAATCGATTGAGATGTTTTGTTTTAAAAAATTCAATTATATGTTTTTGTTGTTATGGTTATTATAACTCTAAAATGCACTATATTTACTGATTTTAATAGACATAGTTTTTGCTAATACATTGTCATCTCAATTTCATTGGATTTTAAATAAATTTTAAAACGCTGACTCTTTTTTGCAAAGTTTGCACGTATTGCTTAAGTTTGCAAAAAACACTAAATTCTTCTCCAATTGACTGTGCTAGTGAGCAAGTAAAAAGACAAGTGAAAAAATATGAAAAAGTGGCAGCGATTGAATTACAAACATAATAGAGGCATTGAAAATATTATAAAAAGATAGTGTGTTGCTTTGTTTAAAATATTGAGAGAGGTTGAAACATTTTACAACAAAAAAATATCACAACTTAAACATCATTTGATATATAAAATAAAAAACGGGAGAAAGCTTTCAAATGGAAAAATAAAGTTTTTACGGCAAAAACAAAGGTCACGAACGTGTAAGTTCCTTATTTGAAAATGTAACAATCTGCCGCCATTTGCTCAGAAAATTAAGGAACAATCCATTTGAAACAGTTTTTTGCTTTTACAAACACTACGCGCTTGATTCCAACAGTATTTTTTCACGTATCTTTTTATATTCACTATAAATTAACAAAACTTGCTAAAAATTCTTAAACAATCAACGGAATTCAAGTATCATGCATTATTTTAAAAACTTAAAGTTGTAACTGCTGATTTGAATTATTACTAATTTTGGTTTTACATGTTAATTTAAAACTTAAAATGAAAAAAAGGTTTTTTCTACACGGCAATGTTTCTTTACTTACATTGATGTCATTTTTACAAACTTATTTCAATTGATTTAATAATATGACAAATGATTAGTTTACAGTGCTGAAGACAATTTAATGCAATTACTTTACAAAGTGTCAATTTAAAATTAATGCTAATGAATAGTTTGCAAAAGAGAAGACATTTATGGGAGCATTTATAAACCAGTTGTTAAAACCTATTTGAAAAAGATTTATAGTTATGGAATTGCGTTAACATAAAAATTTTATTCATAACCTAGGACAGTTGAAGGCAACTGATAGTTAGTCAATTTTTTTAGTCATTGAACTAAATACAAAAACCATTAGAAAGTAAAAATGTTTTAGTTGCATTTTAATCTCAAAATTTTTTTACTAATTGTTCTAAGCAAAATTCTTAGTGAAAAACATTTGCTTATTAAAAAATTTAAAACTTACAAATTAATTGAAAAAATAGGTTTTAATTTCAACAGTTAGTTTTATAATTAACAAAACATTGTAAAAATGTTAAAAAATAAATCATATTTTTTATAACATCACTAACGGACATTAAAAGAATTAATTATTCTCACTGACAGATGCGTCGAAGCATAATTCCCAATTGTTGGCAAATATTGAGATTTTTGCTACTTTTTTTACTATCATTATTTTTACACATCATTATGACTAATTAATAACTGCCGAAAGTATTCAATTGTGATTACAATTTTGTTGCAAATTTTATTTTTAGCACTTTACTAAAACTCAATTATATATACAAATGTTTTATAAAAAAGCCCACTCAGAACTAAAAATGCACATTTATGTAAATTTATCATTTTGAAACCAGAGACGACCGGTACCCTTTCGATTTGCGGTTTAATTTTTTTAACCTTTGTCAACTATTCAGTTATTTTCTTCTTTTTTAACTCATTTGGCATTCATTTCAGGGGCAAAACCCAGTCCATTTGTTCAGTCTTCTAATTAGTCAACGGCCTGAGCACTTGTCATTTCTCCAATGAATGGTTCATGTTTCCATTGATAACGCAGATTAGCTGTTAATGGAAGCAATATTCAAATGAGAAGTGTTGAGAACAACAAAGAGCAAAGTGCAAAGGAAAAACTAAAAAGGGAAAGTGAAGACGGGCACTTGGTGGATCATCAGCGGCTAATTTTTCAGTAACTAACCGGAACAGAGCCCATTTTTGTCTCATCATTTGATGCTAATTTAGAGAGCACTTTTCGCAATTTCTGACTCATGGGTTGCCCATTTTGCTGCAGTGTCCCCACTCTAATTCGCCTAATTAAATCCTCTCTTCTCATCTACTGTAAAATGCCCCGTCACGTCCTTTGTCCCACCCACTGCCTTGGTCCCCTGTCAACCTCAATCGCCGATGATGGATCACCCACCTTCTCTAGTCCTCTCTCCGATTGACCCAATCATCGTGTCTTTTTCTGTCCTGGGTGCTCTATTCTAATTCGCCTTTTTCCTCACTTTCCTATTGACAATGGCAAACTGTAATTCAATTATAGCTGAATTAGAGTGGATTGCAGATTAATTTTACTTTATTAAGCAGAGTATTTTGGTTTTTTCTTAAATTGTTAAAAAAAATTATATATATAAATCTAATTATCTGAACAAAAAAAAATATTTCTTGCAAGTTCCATAACTATAATTTTTTTAAACAAAAAACATTTTTTCTAACATTACTAACGGCATCTACCGATATAAAATTATGTTTTATTAGTAAAACTTTATTTTTTAATTTATTTTTTAAAGTTATTTTTATTTGCTTGAATCAAGGAATAATCAAGAGCAGAATTAGAAAATATAGTCACACTTTTTGTGAATAAAAAAATTCTCTAATATTAGATTTGTGCAGTGCAGTTGCAGACTGCACTGCATGAAAAGTGATATTGCTGTTTCTGAGCACTGACTTTTGTTTTGATTCGGACAATCGCATCCAACGATTGTGGCTGTGTATTCTTTTTTATTATAACAAGTGTGCTCACAATGTCTGATCGCCATTCTGGTGCCATGAATCATAATCGAGCTAGCACTGATGAAGATTTTATTAAAAAGAGCATCACTCACGTCAAAGTGCTGCACAACTTTAGAGGCTCAAATAATGATGAACTTTGTATGAAGAAAGATGATGTAAGCATGAATCTTTGCCCATGACTTTTAGCTAACATAAACTAAAAATGGAATTTTACCAGATTATCACGCTTACTCAAACCCCATCAGGAGGCTGGTGGGAGGGCACTCTAGATGGAATCACCGGCTGGTTTCCCGCTAACCATGTCACGCCCTCAGAGATCAACTTTGAGTCATCCAGCTTAGGTACTTCAAATCTGGCACTCACCAGCGAACTTAGCGGTGGTTCTGGTCCACTGTCAGGGCATTTTAGCTCCTCAGAACCGGGGTCTCTTACTGGAATTGAATCCCAATCTCTTGGTTACAATGGCGAAAATATTACAGAATACCGTGCAATAGTCATCAAAGACATTGAAGACTCTGAACATGTTTTTATTGGGCAGCTACAAGATGCAATTAACTTGTATTTGAAACCAATGTACCAGTATAAAATGTAAGTTATTGCTACTTTTTAAATTTGAAATTAATTATCTTTTTCATACAGCTTTCCATCCGATTCGGAAATCAATGCTGTTCTTCGGTCCATTACAGAGATTTGCACCGTTCATCGACGGTTTTTAACCTCAATTGATAAAAACAAGTTGTAAGTTTGTGTGGATCACATTTTACTAAATCTAAAATTAAATTTTTTTCTGGTATTGTACAGAGTTTCTCCAAAAGAAAACCGAATCGGTGGCCTATTTCTTCAATTTGCGCCTCAATTCAAGCACGCACACTTTGAATATTGTTCACATCACGCAAAATTTGTTCATCTAATTGAAAAGTTCAAGTTTGTTTTCATTTTTTACAAAATATTCATATTAATGACCTTTCTCTTTAACAGGAAAGAAATCTGCAGCTTTTTCGTATCACACCCACATCAAGTGACAAACACAGCTTTCCCGCCTTCACCCTCTATAACTGCAGCAACAAATACGCCCAATGTTCTAATTACCAGCTCACTAAGCGTTTCCTTTCGTCGCCTCGACAAGTACCCAGCTTTGCTTCAAGAACTTCAGCGCTACACCGAGGAGAGCCATGTTGATAGAGGAGACACTCAACGAGCAGGTTTTCTTTACCGAGAAATTGCTATGTCTTGCTTAGAGTTAAGACGGCGAAAAGAAATGGAGCTTGAAGTGATGTTGGGCAATATTCGCAACTTTGATGGATTAAAAGTGGAGACATACGGCAACATTCAGCGAATGGAGCCAGTGTCAATTTTAATTTTGCCACCTTGGTCTGAACCAAAGAAAGACTGCTACCTTGTGCTTTTTGCTAAAGTGCTTATGGTCCTGTCAGTTGGTAAAGAGCTTACTTCATTTAGCTATGAGTCAATGCTCCAACTCGAACGAGCAAGGATGCCGGTCATCAACTTTGCCGAAAAACAAGGAGATAGCTATGCACGATTGGAGATTCAAGGAAATAGGTATACTAGGTTTCTATACACATTCACTGTAATTAACGTCAATTGTTTTGTTTTTTAGTGCTCACCCACTATCGGACGCTGAACTAGTGCTCACGTATATGGTCCAGTTTAGTGATGAAGAGGTGTGCAAGGATTGGTATCAACAGTTGCAGAAACAGATTCGCCTAGTGAGTGCCGCTTCGATGCCTGATCTAATTGGAACGGGAAATGCCATCAATGGTTCATCGAGTTCATCTAGTCTGACGACCACTTCACCGCCGTCCGGTTCTTCTAGTTCAAGTATCTCCTCGCCGCAGTCAAGCTCTTCCGTATCCTCTGTACCACCGATCATTGGCAAGCCTCCTGTTGGTCTTGGAAAGCCTCCCCATCCGCCAACTACGCCACCACCACCGCCACCCGTCCCACCTCTTCCACAGCATCGACCGTTTATTCCTTCTCGACAGGTTTTACTGCAAAACGCATCAACTGCGATGCTGCCGAGACGAGGCAGTTACTGGTCGGATAAAATTCTCACTGCACACGCGCCCCATCGTCCAGAGTCAGGCTCTGGTTCGCAAAATTCAGGATCACTTGATCCAAATGAGGATATTCAACTACTCAATGTTATTGATGCTTACTATCGTAAGATACCTGGCGTTGGAAAGGACCTGGGTGGCGGAAAGACAAGGAAACTTAGCAATTCAAGTAAGTTTGCCTTAACTTTTATTAATACTGAATTTAATTTTTTTTATCTCATTAGACATGCCCGATTTAGAGCTGGAGCAAGAAGGGCAGAGGCAAATGTTGGTGGAAATATTTGAATCAGTTGGAGCACCCACAGAAATCAAGCCAACTAGTCGTGGTTCTCGTGGTCTTCAGGGCTCCAAAAGTTCGGCTGTTAATTTGCAATCATTAGCTACCAAGCTCAACCAAATGTCTTTGAGCTCGTCAACTGAAAGATCGATTCTTTACGAGTTTTTCGAGCAACTGCGAACAATTCAAAATCAAATGAACCGTTTGAATGAAAACTTTAAAGAGGAACGCAAACACCGAAAGCGGCTTCAAGAAGCATTGTACCGCAAAGTTGGATAGAATCAGTATTTATTATGAACTTTCTTGCAGTATTTAATTTGTCTACTTACCAAATAAAATTACTAACAACATTGAAATTGGGGAATAGAATCATTTTAAAAAAACGTCGAGACGTCATCTGCGATTAGCTCATTTCAGCACGTTTTGTCCGATTGCCTGACATCTCCGCGAAAGACACCTCCGCGAAATTTATTAAGCCCTGCCCATGACGTCTCCGCGAAATTTTAGGCTCCACCCATGACATCTCCGCGAAATTTTTAGTCATGAGCACAGCCACTGTGAGTGTGTCATGTTAAGGGTCAGTGCGCCACAAAGCGCAGCTGCTAGCTTACTGCGTAAGCACACTCAAGCGCCAATCAAGCTACAGTGAGCGCTTTAAGGACAACTTAGGCTGATGTCATCCCAATTACTTTCTCCAAGAATACAAACTTTTAAAAACAAACACTATCGTTTGCAGTGTGACAAGCCAATCTTATATATTAAAATAAGATTTCATTGATTGTGATATTTATCAAAACTAGTGGGGCATAGCAATCACTTCTTCCTGATGTTAAGGGGAGTACCAGAGGAAGCGTTTAAGTTCATAAAACAAAAATTTTTATTTTAAAGTACTTTGCATCAACATCTCAAAAGGCAGATATTTTAATGAATGTTTGTTTTTAAAAGTTTGTATTCTTGGAGAAAGTAATTGGGATGACATCAGCCTAAGTTGTCCTTAAAGCGCTCACTGTAGCTTGATTGGCGCTTGAGTGTGCTTACGCAGTAAGCTAGCAGCTGCGCTTTGTGGCGCACTGACCCTTAACATGACACACTCACAGTGGCTGTGCTCATGACTAAAAATTTCGCGGAGACGTCATGGGCAGGGCTTAATAAATTTCGCGGAGGTGTCTTTCGCGGAGATGTCTGGCTACCGTTTTGTCCTCTGCAAAAATAAACAAATCGTTTTTGCAAGTTGCCGACTGCAATCGAGAATCTTGGTCTGCCAAGTTTGGGTAACCACTAAATCCCTGGTGTTTAGTGAAGATGCTAAATCGTTTCATCGCCTCCTTTGTCTCTAACTCTGCCCGTGTTGCAGCCACTGTGGAAGGCCTCGCCGGTCTGGGCGCAGTGGGCATGTCTCACCAGTACCAGCAAGTGCGACTAAAGTCGAAAATTAAGTTCTGTGGTTATCTCGAGCATCCTGAGTTTAAAAAGCGAGATATTCGCTACAAGACTTCAACAAGACACGACCCGAAGCGGATGAACTGGCACGACTATCAGGTACTTCTAGAGTTTCCTTGAAGTCTGTGTTTACTACTTAACCATGCAGTAGCAGCATCCTAGTTACATCAGTTTAACTGTCCTGTCACTTTTGAACATTTTTGAATAAATTGGTTTTACTAACTTTTAAACTTGTAATCATTATTTTTTAAATAGGAACGTCGTTGGAAGTCAGTTCACTGGAACAAACCGTATCCATTGTGGCAAGCAAAAATGGATTACGCCGAGAATCTGGTCCGCCTTGGAATGCCTGCTTGGACTATTCAGAATATTACCGGGCTCCATCCTCACTGCATAGATTATCTGGAGCGGAAGGTTTCTGGCAACGTGGTACTCCTTCGAGAGGCTCACTACTCCAACTATGTCAATCACACTTCTGGCTCACGGTGAACTGTTGATCTACAAAGCAAGAATTTGCTTTCTTTTTCATCTAAATGTACAATTTTTGTCAAATACTATTCAGTGGGTGTATTTAAAATATATTAATTTCTATAGACTACTTTGGTCTATGTTGACTATTTTACAGTTATTTATTAGTTAGAAAATAAAATAAAGTAGGTAAACAAGAGTTAACAAAAGTGTTGAGTTCCTTATCAGCAGTTGAAACTTTTCACTGCACTAATTGTGGTGTTGCCTTTACTTCTGCCCTTGACGTCGGAGGCTGTGTGATAAGCTCTGCTCCTTAGTCAATCAAATTGTAGCTGTTTTTGATGATAGCCTCCATCAAGCTGGTAATTTGTAAGATGTTGGTAATGGCCGAAAATTCAGGCGAAAACATTGCATATTTATTCCCTCGTTCTGTGATTTTGCCAAAAAATCGAAATGTAGTCGATGAGTCTTCTTTCGCTTGTGGCAAGAGATTTGCATTCATATCTTTTGCTTCTTTAAATGCTTTTTTCAGTGGGACTGCTTGTTGCAGTTGGTTCACAGCAAAATTAGTCGTTTTGCTGTCATTGACCATTTCACTCGCAAAGCTTTCTGTGTTCATCTCGATCATCTCGTCGTTGCAAAGCCAGGCTAGTTCACGCGCGTACATCTCTAGAATGCTATTTCGTATCATGTCGATCTGCTTAAGTTCTTTCTCTGCAATTTTGCCGCCGTTTCTTGTAGTAAGTAGAACCATCAATAGCATTGGCATATAGCGATACTTTTCCATCAATTCAATCAACTTTAAACATTCTGCTTCATCAAAAATCTTATTATTAATTTCTTCGATATCTTCGTTGAGCTCGATTTCAACCTCTTTAAACTTTTCCAAATCGTCAGAGGAAGATAAGGTGCTGCTATTTGTTTCAAGTTCTCCTTCTTCTTCTTCAAGCCATTTAAAATCAACACTTTGTGTTGCTTGTTTAACTTTTTCATCTGTTTTTTTCTTATTAGCGACAATGCTTTCTTTCAACTGTTCAGCATGGTAGTAACCTTGTGTAAAGGGAATTAACTGTGGAACAATTTGTGTGTCGTGCTTCTGATTGAGCACTTCAAGTTCGTGCATCAACGATTCTGCTGGCATAGGAATAATTTCATCTTCCGAGAGCGCGGTTAAAACTGGCGCAGGACACTTGGACAGTGTTAGAACATACTGTTGAAGTATCACAAAATTTTTCTGAAGTTGAGTGTCATTGAAAAAGAGTGAATTCTCACAAAGTGGATTTGGCAATCTGGCAAAAAGGGAAATGAAAAGGCAAATGCCGATAAATCTGAATTTAAATTCGAAAATTTAACCTAAACAAGCTTACTGTTTCCCATCGTATAGCATTGCCAAAGTTATAAGCATCAGCTTATCGACAGCATCAGATATCAATGATCCTTGTACGTGTATGTTTATTTGCCGCCAACTTTTAATTTGGCTGCAAAAATCCTGCAGAGTACTTCGGCAGAGACAGCGCAAGTTTTCGACAATGATTGCAAATCGGACCTGAACTGGCACCGTAATGGCAGTCTTCGCACTGTCATTCACTACCAAAGAGCCCGAAGAGCGAGAGAGATCCTGAAGGTAGCTGAAAATCTGCTTGAGCAGTATGCTAAAGCTGTTATCAAACGCATTGTACAGCTGCCGCTGCAGCAGGTAGCCAACATTGTCTTCGTTATTCACTTTGGGCTTGCCGTTGTTTCTTCAATAAAAAAGAAAGTGATT
>NW_026543695.1:0-18166 GCF_028750875.1 Macrosteles quadrilineatus
TTACAAACCATTTTTTACTGTACGACTGTCTTTAGAGTAGGAAGACCTTCTGTGGTCACACGTATTTCCTCGAAACGTGTCCATTTAACATCAAACTTATTAGTCATTAACATAGAATTACTTATCGACAGTGGTAACATCTAAGCTACTTAAAGAAGAACTTTGCTCTCGTAACTGAAATATAATGCCTTACATTTTTGTCAATTACTTCTTGGAAAATGGGCATGTGAATGAGTTGGTTTATAAAATGCTATGATTTTAACACCCATGGATTATGATAACGTTTTGTGAGGGTTTCATAATTAAATTTATAGTTATCACTTGTTGACAACTGCCAATGCCCCAATTAAATGTAAAGGGCCATTGAGAAGTGAGAACAAAAACATATTACAACTTAAATTTTTCGTACAGTACAATTTCAAATTCGCAGAATATCCGGGTTACTAGTCAGGATAGTACCTAGTAATTTAATTTTATTTACAGGCTAAAACTATTGTACTTGGGATACATTAAATCCACGTCATTTAAGCTACAAAATTATTAATACAACATAATTTTCCGTTTCATTAAACAGCGTGCAGGGAAATAGTTGCACCATATGATGGGTTAACCGAGAAATTGGTTATCCGAAACGGCTTCCCCCCTTTATTTCGGTAAACCGGGGTTCTACTGTATATGTGAACAACTTCTAAATCAACAGTATTGATCTTAATCAAGAGCTAAAGACATTCTTACCATTGCAGGAAATACAGAAACACATTTGAATTTTGATAGGTACTTCAGTTTCTAACATTTTGCAGAGATACAATAAATGCATACAGCCAAACATATGTTGAGGTAAGACTAGTTTCTGCATTCTTAGTTTAGGCAACGTAAAAATGAAGATTCTATGCGATTTACATACAAAACTGTAGGCTAATATAATTTATACAGATTTTGTGAATTTTCTGTAGAGATGATTATTATTTTATAAAGACGTAAATGTGTACAATACCGAACAAAAGGGGAGTTTTGAACAATGATTTTATTTTGAAAATGGTTAGAATATGTTTTAATGGCAATAGACATTCTCACCAATCCAGTAAATACAGGAAGGCAATTTCAATCTTTATAGGTACTGTTGCTTCCTCGAAATAGTCCACGTACATTGGAATTTTAGCGTTATATACGCAATGACAGACATACAAAGAAAGCAGATGGACTGAAATTGAGATACGATACAACTCATTTTCGTTTATTCTATAATAATAGTCATTCGTTGAATGACTAATATTATTTGTTTGGTTTACTTTGCGGTACAGCGTATTGTATCCATTTCCGGTTACAGTGTTGCCATATCTATTTTCCCTGCATTGTTGCCAAGTCTACTCCGTTCAACGTTTGTGTCACTTTATATATTACTATTCTCGCATTTAAAGCGAGCTGGTCTAGTGGTTAGAGCGCGGGACTCCGGTAAATCACTAATGGATTTTATCTAAGTGATATTGCCGTAACCCATAGGTCTAGCCTGAAGTAATGTGAAAAACAATTACGGGCTCGTGTCTACTAGCGTCCTAGGAAAAAAAATCTCGCATTTACAACTACGTATATTTGTTCCGATTGTGAGCTCAAAACTACGGAGATGTAACTGATGTCAACAAACTCTACCCAAACCCACTAGGGGCGGGGGCCACTTAGATCTATATCTATCTATCTATATATTAATAGGCAAGCATGTTTCTTTAAAACCTTTTTTCTCAGCTCGTGTGTATCGTAGGGAAAATCTACGCATACCGTTGGAAAGCTATTTTCCTGTAGGTGTGCAGAATCCCTTTATAAATTTAAATAGGCTCAAAGATAAGCACAAAAAATAAGTTTAAAAGTTGTAAAAAATTAACATGGATCTTATGCGTTGCTATGCTGGTTACGAAATAACAACGAAATATAAACAGAAAATCAAAACAAATGGAGGAAACTCCAATCACATGTTTTATTTACAGTGTGGGGTGAAAATAGTTAAGTGAGTACATTACATATTTTTGGTCGAGTTTCGACCACTGGACGACCTCTCGTACTTATTTAATACGCAAGCAGGTTTTTTGTGACAATTACTCCTCCGAAACTACTGAACCGATTGACATGTTTTTGATGTCTTTGGAAAGAGCGTAACGTGAAGTTGTGCAGGAAACTTTCTTTTTAGGGAAATAATTAGAGAGTGAGGCCCTGGGGCCTTTTAAAGTTTCGTATTTCTCCATAAGGATAACATAGGAGATAATTTTTATTTACAGAAACATATGTTTGTTACTTGAAAATAGTCAAAGTCTACTACATAACAATTGCTGTGACTTATGACTGTTAATGTATACTACATTTCAATCAAGGATTGTATAACTTAAAGTTTACTAATAATGGATCTTACTACTTTATTTTAATGCTGGGAATAGTAAAATTTTGTTGAGAATAAATTACCATGATTTAGAAAACTTTACTATAATAGTTTATGTATTTAAAATCTTTGACATTATTAATTCATTTGAAACAAAACAGCTGATCGACAAATCAAACATGACTTAAGTTGTTTCAATTATTTCGTAAGACACTTTTTGTTTTGTTTTCAAACAAACTGCAGCGAAGATGGGTTCCGAACCACTCCGACACCACTAAACTAAACGTAATCGAATGTTATCTCGGTATAACTAGCCTATATGATGTGACTTTAGTTGTTTTTATAATTTTTGGTAAAATAATATTAATTTTTTTAACAAATGACAGCTAATTCATAGGTTCCGAACCACTGGGACATCACTAACTAAAACATAATCGAATTATATCTTGATTTAACAATAAAATATGACTGAGAAGTTCTCATTGCCTGGGGCCCATTTCATAATAAGCTACAAGTTACAACCTGTAATTTGTAATTTCCATTAGATTTGCATTGGGCAATCAGTTGTTTTATTAATAATATTACTTTGTAGTTTATTATGAGATAGGCCCCTGAAAATAATATTTAAATATTTCTTTATCAATTATTCCTCAGCAAAGGTAGGTTCCGAACCACCGAAACATCACGAACCTCATAATCGAATGGTATATTGATTTAACGTTAGATATGACTTTAGTAGTTTTCATTGCCTGGTTGAATAGTATTTTATCAATTTTAAATTAATTGAGCGGAGCGAAGCGAAGCGAGCGAAGCTCTTATACTACACTCCCTGCTTTTGTTTTACAAATACTCCTCCTGAACGGCTGAAGCGATCTGCACGAAATTTAGCACAGTCATAGTAACCAACCATGGGAAGGTATAAATCTGAAATGGTACAAATCGGACCACAGGGCTTTTCCCTACGTGAATTTAAACTTTTAGAAATTTAACATGGACCTTAAGGGTTAGTTGGTTGCCATGGCATTATTTGCGAGATAACAATAAAAAGGTAAACAAGAGTCAAAACGTATGTTAGTCAACGAATCATCTAAAATTGCTCATTACAAACCGTTCAGAGAAAAAGAGAAGAACAATCGGATTAATATCATCGAGTCATCGAGCATACTTTACTACAAAATGAATAACCAATAATAAGGGTCGCCGGAATTAGGCTGATGCACCATTGACTTTAAATACTCCAAATAGCCATTACAGGTATGTGAACCAAATATAGGCCTACCATTGCGTTTGAATACTGTAAAAAACTTCCAATTCATGTGAGCAAGACGTACCATCAATGTAGACTTTGAATAGGTAACTGCAATTCCTATTTCCTGTCTGCAAACATTAAATCTGCAAATAGGACTTCCATTAATGTGAACCAAATATAATATTGAGTTTCGATACTGCAAGCAGAAAATTCGTTTACAAACGTGAACCCGACGTACCATTGGTATGAATATTGCAAAAGTACATTCCATTTAAGTGAAGCAAAAGTAAGCCTACCATAGACTTTGGATAGTGCAATTATAAAAAAAAAAGTCAGTGAGGTAGGCGAAGGACTCTAAGGGATTACAGCCTTCACACACACACAGACACACCTACATTGTATTTATGTGAACCAAATTAATTGGCCATTGATTTAGGATACTGCAAGTAGACTATTTATTTACATGAACCAAATGTACCATTAAGTTTGGATACGGCAAGTAAACAATCCGTTTACGTGAACCAGACGTATCATTGACTTTAGAATCTGTAAATAGGCATACCATTTATGCGAACCAAATATATCATTGGCATGGGATACTGCAAGTAGACATTTAATTTATGAGAACCAGATGAAACATAGAATTTGGTTATACTTGTACTTTCTATAGGTTCCTGCAAGTAGACAATTCATTCGCTTAATCCTGACTCATAATTGACTTTGGATACCTACTGAAAATAGGAATTCTATTTCAAATGTGAACCAAATATATCATTGACATAGAATGAATATGCTAGCTCCGCTCAATATTGCAAGCAGACAACTGCATTGTACACCTAGTTAATCTACAGCCACAGGTGGGTTCCGAACCACTAGGCCATTACCGGTTTAAACAAAATCAAATGTTAACTTGATCTAACGATACAAGACCATTGACTATATTATAGACTCAAAGGTATGACTGTTGCTGTTTACATTACATTGCCTAATTAATTAACATTAGGCTTAGCTATTTTGAAAACTTATTAATCTACAGCCTAATGTGGGTTCTGAACCACTGGGCCACGACTAACCCACGTAATCGAATGTTTTTTTTTATTTAACAACTAGCTGCTGTAACCGTGCTTCGCAACGGGAAGTCGAATCAGTTTCATAATCATTGACATAGATATAGAATAAATTATCTATGATAAAGTTTTAAATTACATAATCCTACCATATAGTTGTGTAAAATATATTAAATTTCTTTGGATCAGCTGTCTGAAATTGTGAAATACGCATTTGGCAGTTCTGATCGTTACATTGAAATGTCAACGCAAAGGTAAACATTGTGAATTTTCTCGTGCTTTCATGGAGACTAATTAATATTTATTTTTGGGAAACCTCACCTCAAAACTTTAGACATCCAAGGGGCGTAGCCCGAGAGGAACTCAGGGAAGTGAATATACCTATGACGTGCCTAAATATGTGGACCATCTTTGTGCTTAACTTTGATTGTATCGGTTTAGTATTTAGTCGTGGTCGAGACAGCTGCCCAGACACAGACACCACCTCAATTTTATAATACTGTAGTACTTTCTGTGTTCCCGTTCTACGCACCCCCATCTTGTAGTCAGTGGAAACCTTCGTATACTCAGAACAGCAGTTGGTTTGTATATTTCCAGATATGCTGGCAAAACAATTATAGGACATTTTATAAACCTTCGCAAATACAATATCTGACAATTTCAAGCCAAAACAAATGCTTCGCAATTAAATGTCACCCGGATCGTGTTGGTCCATGTTATATCCAAAGATTGAACTCAAAAAATATTTTATATAATTGGAAGTTACTTTCCACACTAGTTAAAAGTAATTCAAATACTACCTCAACCTAACCATTGAACACGGGTATCGAGGATCATCGTCGATATTTGGTTATGATTAATTGGTTAGGCCTACACACCCAAGAGATGGGCAATAAATGGCCTATTGGCTGTTGTATGGTCCAGCGATTGCAGCACATAGCGGTGAGAAGACACGTTGGAAAAGCGAGTTGAGCATAATCCGTAAACCTCTGTTACAATCACCCACTGCAATTGTGATTATTTACTTTACACTTTACACAACCGCCATTGAAGCGCCGTCAATGAGTAGAATATTTTTATCTCAGCTATTGGCGACGCTGATTTAAAAATGTAAGTTTCCCAACTATATACAACACTGATTCAAGGTCTTTTTCCGGTTATCAAAACTCAAGAACAATTTGATACACAAAGAATCTCCGGTTCCTGAACTGAATGATGCCTAATTATTTAATGTCATTTACGGTTACTCATTGTTGCACTAATTAAATCCGTAATGTAAGGAAAAAATGTGTTTAACCTCACTTGGTTAGCATTTGCTTTCAAAACGTGATCGGAAATGGTTGTGGAATTTGTAAACATCATTTGTAGAGTGGAAATGAAATCCGTGCTACGTGCCAAAAATATCTTCTTGAGTTATTGGAAAAAATATCTATCAAACCATTAATGCTCAATTTTTACACCATATTATTTAGGGTAGCTAAAACAAAAGATAAATGATCATAATTTGATGAAAAAACTTTTTTTTTGTCACTAACAAAATTTATTAATTTATAAAGTTACACATTTGTGAGGGGTATGTCCATAATTATAGTAATGAAAACCAAGCTAAGTACCTATACTCCAAAACCATAAAACGGGTTATGTGCAGAGTTAGTTATAATAATGTAAACAGTACCTGGGGACCGAGCTTTGCTCGGGGAAAATCATTAGTTTACTCTGAACGCAGTTTAGTATTGCAGATACATTAATCCACTCCCAAACTCCACACTGCTCACCTTTACTACTTCCTTCAACACTCCCTGACAGTTCCCACACTCTGCACTGCTAGCCTTACTACTTCCTTCACCATTTCCTACGTCATGGACCTGTTTGCCTCCCTTCCCATACCATTTTAGGATTGCAGATACTGTACCTTTATCTAATCGGTATAAACAGTTCCCACACTCCGGACTGCTTGCCTTTACTACTTCCTTCACCACTTCCTACATCGCGGACCTGTTTCCCTCCCTTCCCATAGCATTTTAGGATTGCAGATACCTTAATCTAATCATCATAACAGTTCCCAAACTCCACACTGCTAGCCTTTACTACAATCATAGATAAAAAAGTACTGCTAGAATGTATCGAGTAATCTTCAGTATACTCTTTGCTCAATAGTAACATACTAATGTTTTTCCTTTTGTACTGTATTTTGTAATTTGATAGTATACTGTAGATAGACATCTTACAAGTCTTTTGTTTAATTTTTCCTTGTTATTTAATTCAGCCAAGATGGTTCTTAGCAACCCATAAGACTAATGTTAAAAAATGTGACTTTCAGTTTAATTTTTCTATGTAATTAGATTTTTGTTGGCAGTTGTAACTGCAATAAACCCTTTTTTAGGCCAGGAATAAACTATTTACAACATTTGAAGAAAATTGTCGGAGCCGTTTTCGATATCTTGGTGCAAGCATACATACATACAAGCAAACATTGCTCATATTAGAGTATAGGATATCAGTGACAGCTAGAAAAAATAATCTCGATCCAAACAGCTGATCGTTATTTCATAGATGACGTATGTGATAAACATTGTGAGAAACTTGACAAAAATCGCACAAAATTGTGGTTTTGAACTCCGACATTTTATTTACAAATTAAGGAGGCCATATTGTAATAGCTAAAGACACTCTCGCCAATATTCATAGGTACTCTCGTTTTTCAGAAGAAGGCCGCGTACAATGCCTTCTGTGCCGTGACATACAGACAGACATAATACATAAGACCGGTTTCGGCTTCTTTAATGTAGAAAACGTAAAAATAACCAAAA
Organism: Macrosteles quadrilineatus; assembly: GCF_028750875.1. Classification (NCBI taxonomy): domain Eukaryota; kingdom Metazoa; phylum Arthropoda; class Insecta; order Hemiptera; family Cicadellidae; genus Macrosteles; species Macrosteles quadrilineatus. Next base: position 7,492 of record NW_026543695.1, read on the forward strand.
AATATACAGGGTGTCCCGTAAGTAAACAGCCAAACTCCGGGAAATGGTTCTATGGCTCAAAATAAAGAGAAAATCAAGAATAATATTTTTCCAAAATCACTTGGTTAACCAGATATCCGCCATTTTGTATATTTTACATAAACATTTTTATTTTTGAAATTTTTCAACCGATCTTTATAAAACTTGGTATGTAATTCTGAGCAATGTAGGCTACAGATAAAACTCTAATTTTACTTATATAGAAACGATATGACTAAGTTGTTTACATTTCCTGGTCAAATAGGCTACTATTTAACCATTAAAAAAACCAAAGTAATTTACAGCCAACGATGGATTCCGAACCACTAAGCCATCATTAACCTAAAAAAATTGAATGTTACCTTAATTTATCAATACGATATGACTTAAGTAGTTTTTATTGCCTGCCAGAATAATATGTTTATTATTTTGTTTTAATTGAGCTACAGTCAAATGAGGGTTCCGAACCACTGGGCCATCACCAGCTTATAAACACATACAATGTTAACTTGATCTAACAAAACAATATTACCATTGACTATACAATATGGTATGGCTGTTGTTGTTTACATTGCCTGGCAAAATACTATTTAAAATTGTTTACAGTTTAATCTACAACCAAGAACCAAAGGTGGGTTCAGAACAACTGAACACTTATTCAGAACACTTATTGAAGGTTATCTTCAATCAACAATACAATGTGACAACCAATCTACAACCAACGTTTAACGACTGATCGCTGATTTTTACCATCGCTGATAATTATGCCTTTTTATGAAATTGGGATTGCAATAATTTTTTTCTGTGAAATTGTACATTCTATAACACTCATTAATTTACACATATATATAAGAAGAAAGTTTGTTCCAAAATATCAAGCCAAAGCTGATGATAGTAAAATAACATTGGCAAAGCTTTAATAATTTTAAAACGTTACCTATTTGTTAGCAATCTACAAGTGCAGGTGAGTTCCGAATCATTGGAAAATTGCCAATCACAACGGTAAGTTAATTTAAAGAATCGTAACAGTAGAATAATTTGTGATAATTAGTCAGCAAATAATGATTAATTATCAGTCTGTTGATGGTTAATCCGTGAACTGCTGGAGCAAGCTGGTCGTGTAGGAGAGCGTGGGACTTCGGCACTGGAAGTCCAGAGTTCAATTTCCGCCAATCTCCTATGGATTTTATTCAAGTGATAATGCCGCAGCCTCTAGGGCTAGTCTGAAGCAGGTCTGAAGTGATCGATGTAAAATAAAATCCCTGGCATTAGTCTCGATGGAAAATCAGTCAACAGTGTAAATTTTGTCCATTGTAGACAAATATCAAACCACTTTGAATTAATAATACCTACTTTCTATAACAAAAAGTGTGTTCCAAATGCAGACGCAACGTTAAAAGTGGGTAGGTATCAGACTCATTGTTAGGTAGGTCTGGCATGATTGGACCATGTTATTTCCCTTCCAGCGCATTAAACTAACTGTATTATTCACTTCTGAATGACATATTTATGTTCGTTTTTTAATGCTTCAATTCATACTTGGCTTAACATACCTACATTGGTGTGGTCGCCATATCGGAATAAAGTATTAAGTATTAATTAACTATAATTATTATACAATTATTAAATGCACGAAATGGTTTTTTATTGTGTACGATTTGTTTATCATACCCTAGAATGCCAGGCTCTATTACTCAGAACTGTTAACACATTACTATTCACCCTAGGCCTAAAGAGTAGGGGAATTATCACTATAAAGAACATTAGTGTTAGGAGGGATTTGAGCCTAGTTATTATAAAATGCCGTAACTTATGCCATTATGATAAGAACACTGTTATACTTTATCACGAATTAGTAATAATGTATTTGTTTGAAAACTTTAATATTTTTGTGAATTGAATAAAGTGTACTAGAGATTAGCTGGATTTGAACCCAACACTTTGGGAGACGCTTCACGCTGTACTTCTAGCTCTAGAACAACTCGCTTATATTTTTTAAAGCAATACAAATTAGTTATAATAAAAAAAACAATTATTTACAGCACTATTAGTGACAGTTGCAGTATTATCATTTTTCACGAATTGGTAGTATTAGATGAATAACCTAAAGCATTTATATCACCAAGATAAAGAACAGTGGTGATTGGCGGAATTTGAACCCAAAACCTCGTGACCGAAACCTTACGATCTGCAACTAGACCAGGCTGCTCCCACTACCACTTGTTAAATACATTAATTTTAGTTCGAATAAAATCAACCATTTTACGGTACCATTATTTGGGCACTATTAATCACGAATTGGTAATTTTAGCTTGTTGAGTCTTAATAATTTTTACTAATTGGATAGGGTTGGTTAGTAATTGGGGGGAATCAAACCCATAACATCAATACCGCCCCACAATCTACTCCTAGGACTATACTAGCACGCTCCCATTTGTTAAATCCATTAATATTAGTTATAATACAATAACAAATATTGAATACACTTTTAGTGACAATTAATATACCCTAGTTCATCATGAATTTATAAAATTAGATAAGTAACATTATGTATTGTTTTATCACCTAGATAAACTCAATTGGTGATTACTGGGATTTGAACCCAAATGCTCGAGATCGAAGCCTTGAGTTCTACAACCAAACCAGCTCGCTCCAATTTGTTAAATCCATTATTATTAGTTCAAAAAAATTAAAAATTTTACACCACTATCAAGGACAGTTTGATTTTATTACGAATTGGTAATATTAGATAAATAATAACGTATTATTATTTTTCATTTTATGTCCTACATTTACATATTAGGACATTGTATTCACCACGGAACTGTTTAGGCATCATCAAGCTAAAAGTAATTATATCTGTGATTAGAAGGATTTAAACCACGGACCTCAGGGACCGAAGGCCCGTGGTTACGTTGTTCCCTAAATCCCCGTTTACACGCTTGAATTATTTATCTGCACAAACCTGGATTGCAGAGAAAAAAAACTGAATATGTACGTTGACTAACAGAAAATTAAGCATAAATCCACGAAGGCTTTGCGAGACAGCTAGACATATTTTAGCTACAGAAATAATTAAAAAATAACGTTCAGTGTAGTTTGCAGAAGATAAAAAGAAGACAGGAAGTGGACTTCCGGTAGTCAAATCGCGATCCCACGATCGGCGCGGCGGAATATTTTTGGCTGGGCCGATAGTTCCCGTGGACGCCACTAGATTCGGCCGAGCGCTGTCGTATCAAGAGGTATCAACAATAGTCAGTTGTTTTAAGGTATCAACTTTGGTGCTGTTTTTATGAATGCAGAATGATGGCTCTATACAAGTCGAGGTATCAACTTGAGGTGATAATTTTTAAGAATATCAACTTTTCATTACTACTGGTTATACAAGACTATAAACTAAATATATAAGAAAGTAACTGTCTAAAATGTTATAAGACACAGAAGTAAACAAATTTCCATAACACATGCTTTAAAATAAACCAATATATACGACGGAAAGAGGTATCAACATAGTCAGGTGTTTTAACGTATCAACTTTGGTGCCGTTTATATGAATGCAAAATGGCGGCTCTATATTGTTCGAGGTATCAACTTTAGGTGATATTTTTTAAGAAGATCAACTTTTGATTACTATTGGTTGGTTATTAAAGACTATAAACTAAACATTTAAGGAAGTATCAGTCTAAGATGTTATAAGACAAAGAAGTAAAACTATTTCCATAAGATAGGCTTTAAAATAAACCAATATATACGACGGAAAGAGGTATCAACATAGTCAGGTGTTTTAACGTATCAACTTTGGTGCCGTTTTTATGAATGCAAGATGGCGGCTCTATATTGGTCGAGGTATCAACTTGAGGTGATATTTTTTAAGAAGATCAACTTTTGATTACTATTGGTTATACATGACTATAAACTAAATATATAACAATATATAAGTCTGAATTTTTATAAAACTTAATAATATACCATCCACTGTAACGTAGGATTCAAAATAAAAAAATATATACGATGGAAAGTGGTATCAACAATTGCAGCACATTTTAAGGTATCAACAATGGTGCTGACTTTATGAATATATATATATATATATATATATGTTTGGCAGTGATAAACTCAGACACCGCTGAACCGATTGCCACGAAACTTGGTACATACGTGTAGAATTTCATGGAATAGGTTTATACACCATCAATTTCGTGATCCGTCCAATCGGCTCCGCCCCAGTGGCTCTGGAGTTTCCCATGTTAACCTTATGCGAAATGGAATTAATGAATCTTAACAGCTGTTTCAATTAAACAAGTTGGTTCTGTTCTATGATGTTCAATAGCATTAAAGTTACAAGGATTACCAACAGGGTGCAGCACTATTATTTCTTTTACATTTATGGCAACAGCTAATTTGCAACCAAAAGGTGAGTGAGCATAGCGAACGAACTTCAACCTGGAGGCGAGTTAGCGTAATGAACGAGCTAACCTGAAGGCAAGTGAGCGTAGCGAACGAGCTAACCTGAAGGCAAGTGAGCGAAGCGAACGAGCTCCAACCTAAAGGTGAGTGAGCGTAGCGAACGAACTTCAACCAGGACGTGATTGAGCCGAATAGAAAGACCAAAAATATTGTCTACCCACCAGCATTAATATAAGGGCAATAATAAAGAATCGGTTATCCTTTGTACTATATGTGTTTCATTAGTTGTCGTACGTATTTTAATTTAGTTAGAAGCACTTCATATACAGTAAGACAATTAAACGTTACGGTACTTAAATTATAAATAGTCAAAGGCAAGACAACGTCTGCCGGGTTCAGCTAGTTTTAGTATAAATTAAGTCGGGTAAATGGAAATTCGCTTATTATGCAAGTTTGCTGTGACGGGGGTATTAATTAGTTTGGATTTAATTTAGTATTTAAAATAAACATGCGTGTTTTTATTTATAAGTTTGCTATTACTTAATCATTCCAAATATCAGTTTATCTTTGTTATGTCATTTTAATAGCCCCATACAAGAGCTTACGTATGTCAAGATCATAGAGGTTATGATAGAGAAAAAGGTATCAACTGTTGGTCCCTTAATTGTTCAATGGCTTTACATGATAAGTCCACCATGTAAAAAATCTTCATTTCCAAAATCAATACAGCTTAACACATTTTGAAAAGGTTTTGAAACATATTTTGATGATAATGTTGTCTGCTAGCTGTTTTTTATTATAAACTATAGGGGCTTCTTCGAATGTATTAACATATAATGTTAACATTAAACTCATTTAAATATTCCAAATAACAGTGAACTGCTGTGTAAAAACAACTTACAGAGTTGACCATATCAAGTTGGGAGAACGTTAGGATCAACTCCGACGAGAAACGCCATACGTGAACATCAATGTGAGTTGGCGATATCCTTCTCCAATATTTGGTTTTGAGGCTCAACTCTTCCTATTTACGGAAATATTCTGTCATTACTTTCAATATTACCTTTTCTAGGTCAACCCCACCAATTTTTCTTACTGCAAAATATCATAATAATAAAAGATTGGTCGTTAACTAATTAATGCAATCACCATATAGTTAAAAGTCACTAAATAAACTCTTACAATTTTAAACAGTCCCTTTGAAATAAGATAAAATGAAATGTGAAGTATATCTTTTCAATTATATCTTTAACCAAATGAGTTTTTGCTGCAAGTGTCAAGATAATTATATGGCTGGTACTTTCTGATTACTTGTTTAGTATGTAAGGGAGGGCAAAGGTCACATGACCAACGAAAAATGCTATTGGAACACCGATATTTAAACCTCTTGTTGTTATAAGTAAGTAACTTGGCCCAAAATTTAGTTCAGTGACTTAGAGCTAGCTGCTTTTAAGTTATTTTCTTTAATTCGTTATTATGCTACTCTTTTTTTGGACTGTATAGTTGCTCAGGAAAATGTAAAACTTTTAGATGTTGGATCTAGCATGTGTGAAACGTCTACTGTCTCCATATTGTTGTACCAAAATGTAAGTATGCGATAATATACTTTGCTTGTAAATAAACAACAACTTTTTAAAACTCATTAAAATGTTTTTTGACAACTTACTAAATAATATGATTTTGAGTGTTGTTTTAAATACTCCAAATTATTTCAACAAAACATATACAAAACATTGAACAAAAATATGACATGAAATTAAATGAATAAGTGTTAAGTGGAATAACTACACTATTAAAAATGCATACAGGTAAGTATATAACCTACTTTTACAAAGATAGCTTTATAAATTTGGCCTAGCACTTAACAATAATGGTCATTTTGACAGTTTGTTGGTCAGTTCGGTTTTCAGAAAAAATGTGAAAAAGGGTAAAAATAGTAACGGATTCCAAGTAAATAAAAGGGCAAAAATCACCCAACCATTATCTGAACGCTACATTAGCTTACGAAGATAAATTTAGAGTCCTCATCAAAGGGTTTGAATACTCATTTGGGATAATGTGTGATACTTCAGCTAATGTTGCTCTTATGTTAATTGCAATTCCTGAAATTCTAGGGAATCTAAGGGGTAAATTCGCTTAACCCCTTCATATAATAGTGAATTTTACGTTTACATGTTAGTTTTCCTTATTTCCTTAGTCTAATTCCAAATTAAAACTGTTTGGTTGGAAGACAAATCTTTCCTAGTTTATTTCAGTCCATCATTCCTTTTAGCTAGAAAAAGCCATAGAAGTTGGATTTATTAATAATTATCAAATAATTGCACACTTCTTATATCACATGTGTTCTGACGTTCGTTTAAAACAGTTAAACTCACAATTTGGTAAGCTTAAAATGATATAAGGTTGTTTAGTCATATAGATTTCCTTAGTAAAACCTACAGTAGGCTACAAATTAGTGTAAAAATCAAACTTAAATTAAAAAATCATTGGTTTATAAAAGTAATATAAATACAGTTTTCGAGAAACGTAATGTTACAAATGGAGCGTAATCCGAGTGGAAGAATTTCTAGAGATTCATTTAAGTGCAATTTGCAGTAAATCGATGCCAAATCACGTCGAGTTTCTCTTGTTAAGCTATCGTCACTATGGAACACGTTTATGTTTTGATTTACACAAGGTATTACTTCATAGCTTATGATAAAAAATCATATTGCTCAGTAAAACTTTTAAATTACCACCTCTAATTGAGTTGGTGTAAAGATCAAAACTTTCGTTTAATTGTTATAAAATCGTTATACATTCCTTATAAAATATATTGAAATGCCCTGCTTTAGTACAAAAAGTAGGCCTACTAGCAAACTGAATAGACTTGTAAAAGATGTATTCACTTTTTAATTAAATTAACTTACACTTAATATTAATAATTAATAAACACTTAGTTACATTATTAGTTACTGAAACACCTATAAAACTTGGATTAGACGTTGTGAACTTAGTTGATTATAATAGGCGGAGTTAAAGGGAAAAATTAGTTAGGGTGGAAATTTAGTTTCAGGAGTTGTGATGGAAAAAATATTCCGTTGCATTGTCGAATATATCAACCAAAACAATAGATTCAACTTTAAGCTGTATGTTCTTAGAATGGCTTTTAAAGTCAAAATGTTAAGTAAGCTCAAACGCTTTTAGAGAAGGCGGTCCAAGCCCGAGATTATATGATTATAGTTATGGTAGACGTACATCGAATCTAAGCGTATTACTTTTGGCGTAAAAGAGGGTAAATGGTGATCGATTTAAATTGGACACTCCAATCATCATCAGTGATGATTGATGATTAGTGATGGACTGATGATGAATGGATGTGTCCAATAAATGACACAAATCTATCAATAAAAAGTTCAATAATTAGGAAGAACACTGTGGAAAATTGTTGAGTTAACATTTTTGCTAATTAGCGGAAACTGTTTGGCTTTCAAATAATTTGAATGAGTGGATTAATCAGATCTGATTACGAAACACACTAAGCAATCCAATCAGTTAATGCTCATCATTTATTTGCATAGAAGCTTCATTGGATATTATGTTTTAAAAGGAGACCTCACAGAACTAGGCAGTTAGCCACAAAAGCCACAAGTTAGTTTTATTAGTAAATTGGTACCATCAGCTCATCCCTCAAATTTATGCCAAATACCAATTAGTTACGAAGCTACGTAGATGCGATCATGCAATTCTTCTAAAATCCTATTACTTGCGCTTACAATTAGTGATATTTACATACACATGCATAGTACAGGTAAATTAATTCCTCGCCCAAAATACGACGCAATCACAGTTTACCAGATGTTTACTATTTCAAATATGAATGTCCCATTATACCTAAATAAATATCTCAAATTATAACGTGTTTTTATCGTCGCCCATTAAAATAAAATATCAACTTATTAGAATTATTTTCACACAATGATAATCATTTGCCTAAACCAAGCACCGAAAGGAGCTGTATCAATCATCAAGGAAAGGTTCAACAAGAAAATAAATTATTGTTCCACTACAATCCATTTAGCATCAATGAAATCAAAGGGTCTACGAATCAGTTTAAATAAATCAATAGGCTGTAAGTAGCTATCACCCTATGAGTAGATATATTTGCATAAGATATTTTCATGGTAGCTAGATAAACGTACTATAATGTGAATATTTGCCCTATTTGATTACATAATAATCATTATATGTTATAATTACAATTATATTATGATGATCAAGGTTAAATTATAATCATAATATATTATGGTCATATAATGATGTTCTTATAATAGTACTATATTCTTTTTTCAGCTATTAAACTCATGGATATTACAGTATGTCTTCGCCGATAGACAAATTATTCACCTGTTAGGTCTGATGGTGGTTGGAATGTCCAATCGAAATCGATCATAACTTACATCTTTTTAGATATATTTACCGTCTTGTGAATCTGCAGTGTAAGTGTCAATGTACAAGCTGCTAAAACAGCAGTGACATAATTTATGTATTGGTCAAATTAAGCTAAGCTAAAAGGTTTATAATGTCATATCACGTTTCGTTTGATGTACAACTGTTTATTTAGTGGATATCACTTATTTATTGTCTCACTTTACTAGAAAATCGTATTTGGTATGAGAAATGCTTCTACATTGAAAATTTAAAGATTTGTATTAACACATAGCATGAAAATTAATAATGTTTCAAAGAGTAAGCTAAAATACGCAAGTAAATAAAATCAACAGAATAAAATCAGCACACAATTGAATACGTCTATAAAAAAGGAATGATAAAACAACAAGTATAAATAAATTATACCTTTCTCAATTATAATCCTCTGTAATCAAAAAGGAATAAGAAGTTGTCTTGCCTTTCTGTTGTACGAGTATTAGTTAATTTTTAGGAGTACGAATTAAAAAATGAACTGATTTGACGACAACATTTCATTCAATGTTATGATATATTGTTTTTTATTTGTAACCGTAAAATAAGGATAACGTGTAATAATTCGACATATTTTTGTGAATATATATGTCTTCATATAACCGCATATTAGCATACTAATGATACTATCTTTGACTACAATAGTGAATGATACTATCCTGGATAAAACCTTTCCTTGTATAATAGAAAATTTACTTTATTAAAATAAGGAAAATTAATTAATTAAAAACTTGTGTAAGCAGGCTTACTTTATTTTAGATAGCCTATTTAAATAAGAAATATTTATATAGCCCATTCTTAAATTATTTCCCTGTTTACATACATTTTGGTCTTACGATTTAATTCTTTCGCATTTATCAAACTATAAAAATGTTGTATTCTGTGTGAAATCCCTGAATCGTGCTAACCTGTAGACCTTGCGTAAGATTCTGCAAATAAAATCATTCAGTTTCCCGTATAAAACTCTATTTTATTAAAATTTTGAAGGCAACTTAGATACAGAAAACTAAAGTTACCTTAAGTTACGCATTATAACTCAAACAACTTCTACTGGTATTATTAGAAAATCTTATTATTTAATAAAATTCATATTTCGTGGTGAAACCTATGAAACTTTTATATTAATGAGATGAACAAAAGTAAGTTACAAATTGCACAGAAGTAAGGGCTGTTAGCACTAGAGGAGTAACGGATCCGTTTGGATGGATTACATGGTTTCAGTAACTTTCAACAAACCTCACAGTTATAAAACTAATTTGTAGTTAGAGCTCGTCTGGGTAACTCCCTACAAGCCCTAAACTGTAACTTACCTTGATCCCTCTGAAGTGGAGTTGTGAAAAGGTTCAATCCCGGAAAGACTCCAAGGATAACGATGCTTATTCCATTATCTTACAGTCTGTTTAAATTGAAACCCAAACATTGAGTGTGATATTTTTTCAGAAACAATAACGAACAAGATTAACTCGATATTCTTTTCTCCAACGTGATCTTTTGTAATCCGATACAATGTTGTACAAACATAGCTTGAATAAAAAAAAGTCACTTAGTTTATTTTCCCACAAATGGGGCCATGCGTTGATAGTTTCAATTTCTTGCCTAATCTTATTATGGCCATTTATAAGTAATTGCTTCTTCACTTTGATTATATTTACATTCATTCAGTGAATAAAATATTTTATGTAACACAATTTTTTAACAAAATATATGTACCCGTTACATTGTACATTATCTACTTAATTTTTTTTTTTTATTTCTGCACGAAAAACATTTGTTGTTTACCTGAATATTA
>NW_026543696.1:0-17949 GCF_028750875.1 Macrosteles quadrilineatus
TAGAATTTTGTTTCTCTTTGCCGAGTTCGTTTGGCTCTTCTACCCGACCGATTTTCATGATTGAGGTCTCGAATTGAAGGTATGCACGCACAGATTGTCCATCAAGCATCGGCAAATATTTATCTATAACCCCACTTGGTTTATACGTAAAAAAATTTCCTCTCCATGTATTTCTTATAGAAGTTAAATTTTGTTTCTCTTTTCCGAGTTCGTTTGGCTCTTCTAACCGACCGATTTTCAAGATTGAGGTCTCAAATTGAGGGTATGTACGCACAGATGTCCCATCAAGCATTGGAATATATGTAGCTACAGTCCAAACCCGGATTATACGTAAAATAAATTTGCTCTATTGGTATTATGTATTATGTATTGGTAATATGTTGCTATGATGGGAAAATTAAGTTACCACCCAATAAAATTCCTGAGGAGATAAAAAAACTATATACTGGATATGATGAAAAATCCAAAAACTTCCGAGAAAATTTAAGACAGTACAATAATGCAATGTCGTTTGTTTCTTTTGGTGCTAATGTAGACCTACCTCCGAGTTATGGTCCTTATACCTTCAGAATCCATGGCATGGTCCACCACTTAATTTCGCCTTTATATCCCAAGGATTCACAAAGTGCTTCTTATGGCCAGTTATATATTCTTGACTTCGCCAAATCTAATGAAATTAGGATTTCTCACAATGCTAACCTAAATTTAGACAAAAATACACTAAATGATTTAAGTAATTTGTTAGACAAAATGTAACCCCTATGTTCGATCTTACAAAACCATGCACCAGAAAGTAGAAGAGGAAAAACTTAATGCACAGAATGAGAACCGTGTTCCTCTTAATTTGTTATGAGGTTCTATCATGAGCCATTTGCAGATCAGCGTCGTTACAATGACCCAGCTGCCTCTGAAATTGCGGCTGTTTTCGAGACGGAGGATGGTGCGCCACCTTCACATAGACATTTTAAAGTGTATGAAAAGGAAGGAGGTTTAAAGAAAATCGATTATGATAGTATGCACTGTGACCCCATGTGTTATACTTTAATTTGGCCCTGCGGTGAAACTGGTTGGCATATAAATTTGCCTATTGAAGGAACGCGTGAAACAAAAATACGGAAAACTGTTACCATGCGAGAGTATATTCTATACAGAATTTCAGTTAGGGGAAATGGTTGTGCTGGAAACTTTAATCCTATAGTAAGCGCTGGAAAACTTACTCAACAGCTTTTTGTAGACTATTATTGTCGTATTGAAGGAGATAGACTAAAATACATTCGAAGAGAACAAACAAAATTACGTGTAGACACTTATGTTGGTTTGTCCGATGCTTTACGTATAAGGGCTGAACAGGATAAGTTAAGAGTAGGTCGGATCGTAGTTTTGCCATCGTCCTTTATTGGTAGCCCCAGGAATATGATGCAGAATTATGAAGACGCTATGGCATTAGTCAGGAGGTTTGGGAAACCTGACCTATTCATAACATTTACCTGCAATCCGGCATGGCCTGAAATAACAGGGAGTATTCATACTTGGGAGACGCCAAATAACAGACCAGACATTGTTGTAAGGGTATTTCATACTAAGGTTCAGGAACTAATACGTCTACTGTGTACAGTTGGGATATTTGGAGCAATAAAAGCATTTTTGTATACAGTGGTGTTCCAAAAGCGTGGATTGCCCCATGTTCATTTGCTTCTAACGTTAGATGATGATTGTAAGTTTAGGGGTCCAGAGGACATTGACAAAGTTGTTTCGGCCGAAATTCCCGATCCCATAAACCAAGATTTGTATGACTTAGTTAGTAAGCACATGGGCCGTGTGGTATATTAAATCCTTCCTGTGTATGTATGAAGGATGGAAAATGCAAAAAAGATTTCCCTAAATCCTTTATTGAGGAAACGCAAGATAATGTTAATGGCTATCCGATTTACAAGCGTAGAAATAATGGGAGAACCATAACTAAACGTGCAACTGGAGACGATGTAAATGTTACAAATCAGTTCATTGTACCATACAATCCATTTCTTCTTCTATATTTCCGTGCACATATTAATGTAGAGATCTGCTCCAGTGTACGATCTATAAAGTACATCCATAAGTATGTATATAAAGGTCACGATTGTTGCACGAGGTAGCAAGGGAAAACGATGTACTTGATCACGATGAAATTAATTTATTCCTGAATGCTCGATATGTTGGACCAAGTGAAGCTGCTTGGAGAATGTTTGCATATTGCATGCACGATCAATCTCACACTGTGGTTAGATTGCCAGTTCATTTACCTGATTCTCAGAATGTTTACTTCAGAAACGATGCCCCGGAGGAAGGTTTAATCCAAGCACAGTTAAAAACTACCCAATTAGTAGCATGGTTCAAGTTGAACAGCAATCCTTCAACTAGAAGTCCTTATGTATATCCCGAAACACCAGTTCACTAAGTATGGAAGAAAAATGAATGGCATAAACGTAAACACTATTCTAGAACGATTGGCCGAATGTATAATGTTTCACCTGCGGATTCCGAGCGATATCATTTACGTATATTATTACTACATGTAATTGGTGCTACCAGTTTTGAAGATTTGAAAACGTATGAAAATTTCACACATCCTACATTTAAGGCAGCAGCAACAGCACGAGGATTAATATTGGATGATATGGAATGGCAGCGAGCCTTACAAGAGGCCTCTTCTTTTCAAATGCCATACCAGCTTCGACAGTTGTTTGCCTACATCTGTATATTTCAGTGTCCATCAAATGTTCTGAATTTGTGGAATCTCTTTAAGGACTCAATGTCTGAAGATTTCCTTAGATCATACCCGACCGAAGTAGCTTAGCTCTGAAAGATATTTCAGAAACGTTAAAATTACATGGTTTCTCTCTGAAGTCATTTGATTTACCATCTATTGATGAATTGCCTCAAAATACATGTATAGAGTAAACTATAGATGAAATCCAACATGATGAACTAGCGAAAATGATCGCTTCATCAAATGAAGAACAACGTGTTGTGATTGATGAAATTCTAAACTTACTTCTAAACAATGATGAGTCTGCAAGTGTTAAGGCATATTTCATAGATGGACCTGGTGGCACCGGAAAAACATTTGTATATAAATGCTTAATCCAGAGCTGCATTAATATTGGAATGCCAATCATATCCGTTGCATGGACTGGGATTGCTGCTATGTTACTTCCCTATGGCCGCACAGTTCATAGCCGATTTTTAATTACCACTGAATTTGAATGAACATTCTGTCTCCGGCTTAAAAGTCAACAGTAAAGAGGCTTCTATCATTCGTTCTGCAAAATTAATAATTTGGGATGAAGCACCTATGGCCAACAAATATGCTCTAATGTGTGTCAACCGGCTACTGAAAGATATAATGGATAACGATGTGCCATTTGGTGGGAAAATCATTATCTTAGGTGGAGATTTCCGGCAAGTGTTGCCGGTTGTGCCTCATTCATCTAGAGCCTCTACTGTTCAGAATTCAATTAAGTTTTCATACCTATGGCCACTATTCAAAATTTTTAAATTAACAAAAAATATCAGGGCTAAATCTAATGAGTTAGATTTTGCTAACTTTTTGCTCGAAATTGGCAATGGGGAATACCCAAAAATTGATGACAAATCTGCGGACTTACCCCCACCACTTATCTCTGATTCAGACATAGTTTCAGAAATTTTTGGAAAAAACCTACAAACGCCTATGGACTCATCGTACTTATCAAAATGTGCTATTTTAGCACCAAAGAATGAGCATTGTGAGGAAATCAATAAAAGAGTTTTGACCTCATCCCAGGCTCAAGCAAAACATATATAAGTGTGAATAAACTAATTACAGATGATGGCAGTGAACTATTGCAATTCCCTATTGAATTCCTCAACAGCCTTGAGATGACTGGTTTGCCTTCTCACAAATTAGTCTTAAAGGAAGGTGCCATTGTGATGTTATTAAGAAATTTAAACTACACAGCAGGTCTTCTAAACGGAACAAGACTTATTGTCAAGAAAATGTATGAAAACAGTTTAGACTTAGAAATCATAACTGGCACAAATATTGGACAACGTGCACTATTACCCCGCATTGATCTTTCTCCATCAGATTCTACAGTACCATTTTCTTTCAAACGAAGACAATTCCCCATAAAGGTTGCGTTCTGCATGACCATCAACAAGGCGCAGGGCCCGCAGGGCCAAACGATTGATCGAGTTGGTGTGTACTTGCCTGAACCAGTATTTAGTCACGGTCAGTAGTTGTACGTCGCCTTATCGAGAGGGAAATCTTTCGATACTGTAAAAGTAGAAACTAAATCAAAAGGTGGACGAACAGCAAACATTGTTTGGAAGGAAGTATTATAAAAGTCGTAATATTAATAAAGATTACCAGATGGAGGGAACTACTCCTGAGAATATGCGTACATGCAATTCTACCGACAGAGATGTCTATTTTACAAGAAATATTGTTGTTAATAAAACATTCTTAATAAAGCCTCATTCACGCTGTGTTACATATGAGTTAACAAATGTACGTGCTTTCTCTGTAGGTGCTTTTAGGAAGTGTGTGGATATTGTTCTGGATTAATTGATTTTCAAAACGGAAAAAAAATACATCGGGACGATTTTCTCTGTGTTATATGGAATGTGTTATACTTTAATTTGGTCATAAGGCGAAATTAATCCAGCAGCCCTATAAGAGTTTAATTAAAGTTGTACCGCCCTTATTAAGTTTAGTATTTTATTTTTTTATTATTAATTTTAACGCTGCGGAGCAGCACGGGTCATCTAGTACTATATTAATGTTTTTCTTTCTTTCCTTAGTTTTTCAATTTTATCGTAAATAGGTTGGTTTAATTTTGGAATCATTGTGTTAAGTATGTTCTTGGGGTCCTTTTTGTTGTGTAGATAAATATTTAGCTCTTCTTTTACATTAAGTTTCTCACATTCTTTTTCATATTCTAAAATTGTTAGATTTTCTTTCATGTTTTTATAACAGTGGTCTGGGTTCATTATATGGTCGGCGAAGTTCGACTTCATTGATGTTTGATTTTTTTATTTCAATGCTTGTAGATGTTCTTTGAATCTTGTTTTAAAACTTCGAGATGTTTGACCTATATAACAATTGCTACAGTCACTACAGTCCATCTTATAGATTCCTTGGACTTGTTGCACTTTTCGTCTTCATTATTTTCTGTGTATTTGATTTTTTGTTGATTAATTGGAATATATTGTTCTTAGTTCTGTAACTTACTCTTATATCCGAGTTTTTAAATGTATTTCTTATTGCTTTAGTCATATATTTGTCATCCTTGGAGTCATAAAATCACTACTTTCCATTCACTTATCCACAGACTTATTAATATTCCCTTGAATAAAGAAAACTTCAAAAAAGAGAAAAATACCATTAAATACTTAGCAGAGAAAAATGGCTACAGGGCAAAAATGATAGACAATATGATAAAGAAGAAATTGAAAAACAAAATACAAAAGCAAAGAAAATCAACGGAAAATGAAGAGAAAAAGAAATATATGTGTATACCTTATTTATTTATTTATTTATTTATTTTATTTTCAATGCTACAAAACAGCACATGCCAATTACTTTGTAGCATTAATCAAATAACAGGAATGTTAACATGATATTACAATTAATAATAAACACAACTAGGGAAAAAATGTCCGTCTTCAATGGTGACAGTTTCACTCAAAATATAAATAAAGAATATAAAATATAAATAAGAATATTGTAATGGTCACATTTTATTGGGGGGTTCGTTTTAATTATTTAAAGGCCGCGAAGGCTTGAGCGCGCTTGACAACAATGTCACACATGTCCACTGCAGCTGGTCATGTCTCCTAGTTCGAGACTCGGTCGCTGTCACCTTGAAGCGCTGCCGTAGACGTGGTGGGGAGAAGCCGAGACCGGTGGACAGTGGACAGTTCTTAGGACAGTCGGCGTCGAGCGTTAGGTTCGCGCACACCAACCAACCCTCCTTAGGCCGTGCGAGCGAACCAAATAATAAGGTATCCGGACGAAGGCGAGAGTAACCCGGATGCAAATCTGGAAGTGTCGTGTTACGTAAGTACACTGTATATAGCTAGCGTATACGTTGTATTCATCCCCGTATCCACTTTGGCGAGGGAAATTGCGTTATTTATTAGGCTATTCTAGGACGTTTATCGTAGTTTGTTATAGAATAACGTAGTTTATCGACCGACGCTGCGAGTGTAGTGTCGCAGTCACATACGCCGACTTTTAGTAATCCAAAGTGGTTTTATTTTATTGTAATCAGGAGTTTTTATTTATTTTCCTTAAAGCCAAGAAGAATTGGCCTAGGTGCCTTCTACGTTTTGTTTTATTTCATTATTTACTGATCGCGAGTTAGCGTCGTTTTCTTTTAATTCCGAGAAGATTATTTTTAGTTTTATTTCGAGAAGTGAGATCTTTCGTTAAGCCTAGGAGCTGGTTATTTATTTTATTTCCTAATCGTCGCCTATTTATCTATCAGCCCTAGTAGTTAGCTTAGACTTGGCCTTGTCAGCGCGTCGCTGTCTTGACACCAAGTTATAGGAGTAACTATAGTTAGTGTATTCCTTAATAGCAACTCGTGTATACGGTGCGTCGACGTGCCGAGGTACACAGTGTGTACTTGTGTACTAGCAGATCGGCGCGACATTAACATCTACGAAGATCCAGAAGTGGGAAGCGAGCGACGAGGATTGTCAGCGAGACCCTGGACTACTCGAGCTGTCCGAGCAAATCGGAGGTAAGTTTACGATAGGTGCCCTACCCGACATAAACACCTCACAAAGTGGCGCCCGAACAGGGACATTGAAAGTTTCGTTATTATCGTAATATTCATACGTGCTTCACGTATTGGCGCCCGAACGGTAAAATCGATATCGTAGTGGTTTTTTCTTTGGAATATAAGAAAAAGCGAAAATGGTAGGATCGAGTGTTAGCGCGAAAATTACGCCTAAAACGGTCAGAGCGGTGACTGAATCGACCTCGACTACGACGACTACAACTGCCGGGTCTTTACAAGCTCAAGTAGCGCAAACTATTTCACAACCAACTGTGCCATCGACTTTAAGTTTTCCCGCTACGACCGCAGAGGCTACTCAGCCTCAAGTAGGTACAACGACGACACAGTTAATGGTACCAACGACTTTAAATTTACTTACTACGACTGATCGTACGTTGACGTCTAAGAGTCCCTCAGAGGATGACCCGCGAATTGGGTGGATTCACACGTTAACTAAGGATGAACTTCGTTACGAAATGAGTCGATACGGTTTGCCGAATATGGGGACAGTCGAGGAACTTCGAAAATCTTTTTGTAAATTTTGGAAACATGGCATTCCCCGAGCAGTGTACGGTAAGGACGTGAATGATAGCGTGGACGGTGCGACTGCACTTCCACTCGGCTATGACACGGGATATGTCGACTCGCGACCAGGTGCCAGTGACATACGAAGTGCGGAACTTGACAGAGTACGGGAGATAGTTGGTTTGCCTCCAGGAACCAACTTTGAGGACGTTTGTCGTTCGTTATCAAGCCTAACAATGCGCGCTGATAACAATCAGGCCAACAATCAGGCTAGTAATTATCCAGTCAATATGACACAATCAGATCGTTTTACAAATTCCGAGGGGTTAGTGTATAGTACACTAACCAGACCAAGTGTTAACTATGCTTTCGACACCTCCCACTCTACAGATTCGATTAATCGAACTACGGTGCCCGGTACCGGTCAGCGACCGTACGGTGGGTTCGCGAGCGAACAACTAGGTATTGCTACACAGGCAAGCGTGAATCACGGATTCAGTAGTGGTTTGCCTTCGTGTCACGAAAATTCGAACGAAATTCGTAAGGTTGGCGTTGACGTCTCGGCGTTGTGTAATCTAGTTCGAAAGTGGAACGTTCGTTTTGACGGCTCTAAAGACCCCGTTTCTTTCTTGGAACGCCTGGAAGAGCTTATGGAGGCCTACGAAATAAATAAGAGCGATATTATACGAGCACTCCCCGAGCTACTACATAGTAATGCACTGTTGTGGTATCGAAACTATAAAGACTCCTGGCATAATTATGAGTCATTTAGATCGAGTTTCGAACTACAATTCCTACCACCGGGATACCAGCGAAATCTAGACGAAGAAATTCGGCGTCGTACTCAAGGTGACAACGAAGCTTTTAGAAACTTTGTTGTGGCTTTAACTACTCTCATGCGACGCAAGGGAACCCTCAGTCTCCACGAACAATTGAATATTTTGTATACGAATATGAGACCCGAATATAAGTTGACGATGAGGAGACACGATTTTTTCTCGGTCGACGAAATGCTCAGACAAGCGGAACACGTTGAGAGCTATTTTAGGGAAAAATCTCTTTTCCGTCCCCCTCCCCCTCCGTCAGCAGTGTTGGTCCCCGAAACGGCTTATCACCCGAGACGCGGACGCGATAATAAATCAGGAGATGATTTCGGAGTTTCGACGATTGGCGAGTGTCAGTCATCGAACGGCGTGACGGGACGATTAACCGAGAAGCGCGTAGGCTTCCGGTCAGAGGCAAGACCACGTAGGTCACGAGAGAAATCTCCGAACCCCCGGACGGGTAATTTTACGAAGACTTCATCATCTACAAAACCACGACGTAACTCGGAGCGTGAGCGCGGAGGTTCACCCCGAGAAAACACTGCAGTTCCGCGATGGCCGAATAACATGAGAGAAAAATCTGCTATCACATGTTGGAACTGTGACAAGAAAGGTCACATGTTTCGTGACTGCCGTATGCCCAGAACTCTAAAGTGTTTCTATTGTAAAAAGGTGGGTATCCGAACCCACGATTGTCGGTGTCGAGGAAAATACCAAATGAGGTCGCCTGAATCCTCAGTAGTACCTTCTACGAAGACCTCCCCGGACTGGTGCGCTTGGTTAGAGAAAATTAAGCAATTCCCGGAAACCGACAACGATCAGGTTCAGGCCAACGACAGACGACCGCACGTATCGGTGACGATAGCAGGGCGAGAGTTCGCCGCGCTAATAGATACAGGTGCCGTAGTCACGTTGATCGGCACGGCGGTTGCACGTCACTTGGAACGGTCTGGAATTATGTCTGTTTTGACTCCTATGGTAGTGAGACTCGCCAACGGTAGTTATTCGAAGTCGCACAAGTCCTATCACTTCAAAGGTCTATTGAAAGGACGAATGGAAGAGTTCCATGCTCTGTATCTTCCCTCGCTTACCAGTGACATAGTTCTCGGGATCGATAGCTTAGAGCGACTGAACTTGGTGACATACCACGTGGAGGTAGAGAATACGAGACCGGACGCGGCTGATGGAGTGAACGAACGGCACGGTGTTGAGGCTCAGTACCAGACAGGTACCGCCAACAATGTGGCTGGTGCGTTATCGCGACCGGCAGAAGGTGTCGCCGAGTATACCTCCATCGAGACAGCGGTGTGTCCCCTTCAAGTATGCGTTAACTCGGACGCTAAAACACCAGGGAGTGATCCAGAAAGGTTGAATAAACGATCTGGTGGCACAGACAGATGGTACGATAAACTTTGGACCAAGGTGAATGTGAATCCCGGGAGTTTCGATAAATACATTATTCGTAGCGGCAAGCTATTTCGGTTGAACGGTCGGAAGGATACGGACAGTGATAGTCGCGATCAGAGAAGGAGGATGGGTGCTCTTAAAAACGAGCGCCAAATGTCCGTTGCAAGTCGAAAGGATAATCGGTCGTCGCCGAGCGATATCCATGTCAAGCGTAGGAACGGTTTCCTGAGGTGGTGCGATACAACTCAGCCAAATCGTAGATTGACATCTAACTTTGACAAACAGGTCGATACTTCTCTTTGGCATAGGCGTGAGAGGAGAGCGTTCTCCCCGCCAGAGAAGAAGGGCCGAGCGTTGGGTGCGGGGATGGTTTGTCGCCTCGCCCACTAGAAGAAGCGTTTGTACGAGCGAAGATACCTGTAGGCAGGTACCTTTTTTTTTGTTTGTTTGTTTTTTGTCGCCAAAGTGAAAAGGGGGTGTAATGGTCACATTTTATTGGGGGGTTCGTTTTAATTATTTAAAGGCCGCGAAGGCTTGAGCGCGCTTGACAACAATGTCACACATGTCCACTGCAGCTGGTCATGTCTCCTAGTTCGAGACTCGGTCGCTGTCACCTTGAAGCGCTGCCGTAGACGTGGTGGGGAGAAGCCGAGACCGGTGGACAGTGGACAGTTCTTAGGACAGTCGGCGTCGAGCGTTAGGTTCGCGCACACCAACCAACCCTCCTTAGGCCGTGCGAGCGAACCAAATAATAAGGTATCCGGACGAAGGCGAGAGTAACCCGGATGCAAATCTGGAAGTGTCGTGTTACGTAAGTACACTGTATATAGCTAGCGTATACGTTGTATTCATCCCCGTATCCACTTTGGCGAGGGAAATTGCGTTATTTATTAGGCTATTCTAGGACGTTTATCGTAGTTTGTTATAGAATAACGTAGTTTATCGACCGACGCTGCGAGTGTAGTGTCGCAGTCACATACGCCGACTTTTAGTAATCCAAAGTGGTTTTGTTTTATTGTAATCAGGAGTTTTTATTTATTTTCCTTAAAGCCAAGAAGAATTGGCCTAGGTGCCTTCTACGTTTTGTTTTATTTCATTATTTACTGATCGCGAGTTAGCGTCGTTTTCTTTTAATTCCGAGAAGATTATTTTTAGTTTTATTTCGAGAAGTGAGATCTTTCGTTAAGCCTAGGAGCTGGTTATTTATTTTATTTCCTAATCGTCGCCTATTTATCTATCAGCCCTAGTAGTTAGCTTAGACTTGGCCTTGTCAGCGCGTCGCTGTCCTGACACCAAGTTATAGGAGTAACTATAGTTAGTGTATTCCTTAATAGCAACTCGTGTATACGGTGCGTCGACGTGCCGAGGTACACAGTGTGTACTTGTGTACTAGCAGATCGGCGCGACATTAACATCTACGAAGATCCAGAAGTGGGAAGCGAGCGACGAGGATTGTCAGCGAGACCCTGGACTACTCGAGCTGTCCGAGCAAATCGGAGGTAAGTTTACGATAGGTGCCCTACCCGACATAAACACCTCACAATATAAATAAGAATGACAATATAACATTTAAATATACAGTAACAAGAGAATTTATACTAACTAAAATAATACTGATGGTCATGAATCAAATATAATAAATATGCAATAAATATAATATAAATATATAACAAATAAATATGTACTATTTAGAAAAATTATAAATTAACGTTGATAAGAAAGTTTGAATTCATTTAACAAACAGACATTTAACTTTTTTAGTGATAAATGAAATATATCATAATGATAGGAATTACAAGTGCGAGGCATAATATTTAGTGGAGAATTGAATCCAAGATTGGTACGAGAGTAACGAGGGGTAAATACAAGAGTGCTGCGTGAATTGTGTCGTGGAACGTGAAAATTGATTTGTCCCAGCAAGTCACTAACGTCCAGAACACCGCTCACCAGTTTATGGAGATAAGATAAGGCGGCCAACTTCCTTCTGTCACTAAGACTAGTCATATCAAACATGGTCAAGAGCTGGTGGTATGAGATGTTGAATGTATAGTGACCAAATGTTTTAAAATACATAAATCTTAAAAATCTTTTTTGAATCGCCTCAATCATGTCTACAAGATAAAGCTGATGAGGATACCATACAACTGATGCATATTCTAATCGTGAGCGCACCAATGAACAAAATAATAATTTTACTGAGTTTAAATTTCTTAAAAAGCTGCAAGATCTATGAATGAAACCTAATACTGAATAAGCTGCCTTACAAGTGTTCATCACGTGTTCTGCAAATAGAAATTTACTATCGAAAACAACACCAAGATCTTTAAATGCTGACTTTCTACATAAGACAACACCATCCATTGAATAAGGAAAATTTACAATAGTTTGGGTAGTTTTCCTTGTATAACTCATAACAGCACATTTTTTAACATTAAATAATATATTTTCTTTACTCCAAGCAATTAGTTCATCAATATCAGTTTGTAGCTGTTGAGAATCCAAGATTGTATTAATATTTTTGAAAATTTTTAAATCTTCAGCGTACATTAAAATTTTACTATGTTTTACACACCTGGTTATATCATTTATAAATACTATGAATAATAAAGGCCCTAAATTTGAACCTTGGGGGACACCTGAGTCCACCAGAAATGTGTTGGAGCATGCACCATTGTATGTTACATACTGTTTACATTTGTATAAATATGAAGAAAATAATCTTAATGTGTTCTCAGATAGGCCATAGTAATGCAGCTTAGACAATAACACTAAGTGATTAACTCTATCAAATGCTTTTTCAAAATCGGTGTACACACAATCAACTTGAATGTTCTGATCAATAGAATTTATAACGTACTGTGAAAATTTTATTAAATTCGAATTAATTGATCGGCCCGTAAAAAAACCCATGTTGATGAGGAGTGATAAAATTTGATACATGACCGAGCAATCTGTTGTATAATATGCACTCAAAGACCTTAGCTGGAGAAGATACAACTGCAATTGGTCTGTGGTTTTTTATGTCATTTTGAACATAAAAAAAAAGAGCGCTTATAACAAATATATGACTAAAGCAATAAGAAATAGAGTACAATGTCTCCCACATTGATTTCATAAGTTTTGTTTGAATTATTTTTAGAGAAATTTAGAAAACCGAAGTATTCCTTTTGAAATATTTTTCGTACTCCTTCAACCCAAGGAAGTTGTACGATGTAGCGGCCAGTCGAGTCTCTTGTCACAGTCTCTTCAAAGAACTCTACCACTTGCTCGTCCTTTTCTCCCTTCTCCAGTTTCACACTTGGGTCCGTGATTCCCATCGTCTCAAGCTCCCAAAACTGCTCCTTTCTCGCACCAAACCTACACTACACACTTCACACCTCATAGGTGAATCGTAGCACTTTATTACATGTAACATCAACTTCACTTAACCTCTTACCTAGCAAAGATTCCCACTCTCCCGTTTCTGTCACCCACTGATCAACTATTTTCCTCAACTCTAACCCTAATCTGGACTCCCCATTCTCTAGCAAGTTTTGTAGCCTACGCCTAAGGTGACTTACTCTTTCTTTCAATCTGTGCAACTGCACAGCTTCCTTTACCCCCTCTACACCCTCTAACACACTCTTAAGCTCACCTATCTTCTCCTTACAATTGTCAAACTCAATAGAAACCCTTAGCACTGTAAGATTTTGCCAGTCAGTAGGCACCCCAGTCTTTAATGCTTTCCTTAATTTCTTTCTCAAAATGGGAACTGTATTATTTACTGTTACGGGGAACCCTCGCCACTGCAATTCATATATCAGCTCATCTTTGAGCAGTAGATCTACATTGAACGACATGACTGATTGATTTACAACTGCACTCATTAAAAATTATTTTGCTCTAACCCAAGCTCCATAGCTAACCCACACACATTCATCCTGATCAGCAGAGTGGCGCAACTTGTAACGACTCTTGCAATCCAACTAATATTAACTGAACCACAAGAATAATTACTGGACTTTAAACCAGGTATGAATGACTGTGAGACGCCAGAACTTCGGGTCATAACAAAATAAAAGCATCTTATTCCAGAAAAGATTTATTACAACAATAAAAATTAAAATCAAATAAAATGACAATTCTCAACCAAAACAACTTTTTCTCTCTGTCAAACCTAACCAAATAAATATCTTCCTATAAACAGTATCTACTTTAAATGTGCAGTATTATCCTTAAAAATGTTAAATTACACACAATCTTTATAAAAACCAATGTGTTCTTTGATATCTAAGTATCTAGGGGCCCCAACTAAACAATATCCACTATCCACTATGTGCTACTCATCCGAAGTGTTCCGAAGAGAGCTCGATCCTTGAGTCTGAGGTAACGTCCAGGTTGTAGACATCAGCCACTCCAGTCCTCGATACAGGACCAGGACTGCTGGAACCAGTGACACCACGACTCCCCAGCTGGCAGACCACCTTCCAAGGTATCCTTCGCCTCGGGCTGTATCGTCTAGGTCCAAGGACAGTCTAGGCAGCGGTCGATGTTACCAAAGACAGACGAGCAAAGGTGCACTTCCGGAAGAAATCCATATTCCACAAGATTGAACCCTGTGAACACTCCCCTTGCTTAGCCTTCCGATCTTATTTAAATATTTAACTCCCTGGTCCCTAACTCCTTAGTATGTTCCCCATACAGAAACTAAATAATACATTTATTAATTTCATTGGTTTACACTTATTTAATTTATATTCATTGCCAATGGCGTAAACTCAACATTATTTAACCTCAATACTGCACATTATTACCATAACATTTTTCAAAATAATAAATAGCACCAAAATGATTGACAATCACAGTTACTTTGTTCCTTTTACAGAAATAAACTATATTTTCCAACAAAGTTGAATTTTAATGTCCATGACTATAGGTGACAATGCAATATAGCCACATAGTTACTTCAGCATACTGCACACATTTCAATATAATTTATTTATTACTGTGGTTAATATTTCTTTACCAACTAATTGCTCAACATCTTAAACATGTTTACATCTTTAAACACAATATCCTCAATAAAATAAGCAGTTTTTAATGAAAATGGACCTGAAAGAACAAGTTTGCAACCATGTGCTCACATATTTACAACTCAAATTACTATTATTTACACATTTTCATCTGGTCAATCTGGTTCTATCTTTTTAAATTCATTCCTGGAATAACTTTTTGTTTTTTAAAATTATTCTACTAAATTAACACAAAAAGTCTTACCTCAACTTGAGGGTTAAACACTTGTAGATATACTTCTTTACAGGAACAAGAGCACAAGATAAAAGACTTTGCATTGGCTAGGGACCCATATATATAACCACTGTTGCAAGGCACTCAGCAAAAAAAACTAACATCTGCCAACCAACAAATTTAAGTCTAACACATCCTCTGTCTTAGCAAGAACAACCTTGGCCCACAGTTATCAATAGCAAGTTATCCCTCTCCCTCACACTCACTTTCTGTCTTTCTCTCTCACTTACTATCTCCAAACCCCAATAATAACCTGTCCTGCTAGCACTGAACTAGCTTAATTGAAAATAAAACAAAACTTTACTTTAAATAATATTTTTATCATTTTCTTAAACAGTAAAAAAAAACTTGTAACAAACCAATTGTTACAAGCGGTATCTCAAGGTAACCGATACATAATGAATCCATACATTAACAGGGTGAACGATAAACTGGATTTTGTGAAGAGACAGATGCCCCTCCCGATATTCTATAAAACATATATTTACAAATTGCGTCGTACGAGACAAATGCCCCTTACGACTTGATACGTGAATTAATCTGAAGGCGGGAACTCAAAATTATCTTGGCTCGGGGTCGCCATTAAATGTAACAAAACTCTGAAATTAAACTGATTTCTTGTAAAATTAATTAAACCAGTTTTAAAAGTTACATTTTATTTTATTATATTTCTAAAAACACAATTATATCATTATTCAGACATATGTAAATTGAAAACTTATTAGTTTTCAATTTACATATGGTGACATATGGTTGGTTGTTACATATGGTTTTGGTTTTCGGTTTTCTCAAGGTGTTGTTCAAAAATAATTCAAAGGACACTAAGTTAAACATTTCCAACAAAGGTCATGGTCACAGTCTTTCATTTGTTTTTTAAGCTCTACAAAATGGTTTGGAAAGAAAATGCTAAATTTTAAGTTTTTATGGTAAAAAATGGGAAAAACCAATTTTTGCCCCATAAAACACCCCTTAAACCCCTGAATCCCATAGTCCGATCATGCTGGTTCGCGAACTCGGTTACCCTGAAAGACTGTGACCATGACCTTAGTGTTGAAATGCATCAGTTATCTATATCTATACTATTATATAAAAATCTAATGGTCTCTGTCTGTATGTGTGTTACTAATAGGTGCAAACACTACTGAACCAACTGGGCTTAAATTTTACAAAAATATAGCTACCATACCAAGGACCATTATAGGACTAATCACATTTCGATACTGACCGTAGGCTTTGCCCCTTTGGCTTTAAAAGTTCTGAGGTGAACATTTTAAAAGTAAATATTGATTGGTCTCCATGGCTGCGATGAGAACACTAACATTGTTTGTTTATATTTGCTTTGACATTTAAATGTAAACAAGAAGAACTGCTAAACTGCATATTTCACCATTTCAGACAGCTGATACAAAGAAATTAAATATAATATTTTCCATAACTATGAGGTAGGTTTATTTTAATCTAATCTTTTATCATGGATTATTTATTCTAAAACTATGTCAATGATTATAGAAAAAAAAAGATTCTATAACCGTTGCTGTATCAACTCCGGCTCTGCTTTGGATTTTGTAAAGCGTCCAAGTTATGAAAAAATAGTTATTTGTGTAACTAGTGGTGAAAGTGGCACTTTGCTGCACACGAGAGCAATGTTTACGCACGAGCCGCAGGCGAGTGCGGAATGATCTCGAGTGCAGCAAAGGCCTTTTTCACTCGTGTTACACATTATATTTTTCCTACAGTCACTATAAAGCATATAAATAATTAGTCTTTCAAACACTATACAACACGTTTTTAGGTTCAGCTGGCAACACAAATGGTGCCCTAGAGAAAGTAGTACCCGCGGTCTGTATCACTCCGCTATTTTTCCTCGGCAAGAAATGTGCTCCGCGTTTTGAGAATATAGTTCCGTATGTTTTTGTAATTTGAAGTGGTTTCCGCGCATAAAAAAAATGCGTTTAAGGTATTTTCTTGTTTATTAAGATCGTAGGAATGGTTTAAAAACGTTTAAATGAAAAGTCCAGAAAGACCTAAACTATAAACACGAAATGACAGGTTAAATCGTAGTTATAATAGTCAATCAGCTGCTCATAGTATTATTATCTTTAAGTGTTGCCAACCTATTTCCAAGCGTACACGGATTACGTGCATAATAGAACCACGCTGTTTTGTGTTGTTTCGTTGGAATCCTGATGTGCGGCAAAGTATAAACCGTACGGCAAAGTATAAACCGTACGGCAAAGTATAAATATGCAGCAATTAGCAGCTTTCTGTACTATAAACAGTACAAGGAAGCCAACTTTGTCGGGTGACTGTAGGAAAATGTTATTGATATGTTTTCATGGAAATAGTATGAAAGTTACAATGTATAGATGTTTTGTATGAATTTGGAGGCTACTTTAAATAAATTCAAACTGCTTAACATGTGTTAGATTAACTTAAAATAACTTGCACATCACATTGTTTTTTATATGTATATTTAGGTAAATTAAGTTATTGTGTTTTGCTAAACCTTTGCTTAAATTAAACTAATGAATATTATCAATAACTAAATTGTACCTTGATTTTTGTTTTCTAAAATCTGTTGTATGTGTAACTATATTTAATTATCAAATGGTAATACAAAATACTCTTATTTTATCTTAACATAGCTTTCAGTTTACATTTACTTTATTTGATACAATTTTTGTGTTTTGTTAATTTGTGTTTTGCCACATCACTGATTAAATTAAACCATGGAAAATATCATAAAACTAAGCAGTACACAGTGTTCTTTTGTTTCTAAAATCCCAAGTTTCCATTTCTCTACGTTTCACTAACCAAAAATATGTACCTATATCAATGCTGATAAAAAGTTTTTTCGTGATTGGTTTAGTTAACATGCTAATGGAACCTTAAACAGTGGCAACAGAGTTAGTAATCAGTCGATGATTAGCTTTTTGAATTGTAGGCTAGATAAATATAAACATTTTTAAAAGTTAAAAAAGGTACATCCATTGAATGAAAAATGTTATACTATTAAGTACTTAAAATGAGGGCGGATTAGCAAATAAACACTTTAATATGGTCTAAACTATGAACCCACTGAACGTTTAAATAGGCAT
>NW_026543697.1:0-17925 GCF_028750875.1 Macrosteles quadrilineatus
GAGTGTGTATAAGCTGTTTATTTGTTAATTTGTAAAATGCAAATTAAAATATGTGTATAGTCGATATTTCTTCAGAAACGTTGCTATAGGTTTTGTTATTGTGCCATATGCTAGTTAGAAGTAGAGAGATTATGTTAACTTGGAGTGCAAATCATTCTACTCGTAGTACATGTGTTCCACAAATGTGGTTGTGTAACTGGGTCGGTCAACTCGGTGACCCGGAGATATGTGCTGACGTCGATGTCCGCACGTGGTGATACTGTGACCGCAGGGACTTTGTACAGCGCCAATGACCTTACTCCCACCCGCTTTTCGCTCGGCTATATAACCTCCGATTTCCACCAGGCTGGCAACCATGTCTTCGTCAGCACTCACCACACCCAGCTCCTGGGACATCAGTTTCATCCAGGATGGCGGTTTGGAGTCTGCGGAGGACCTCTTCATTGTCATCAAGAGCACCTTCCCTCAGGGGAATATTGAGGTAAATAGTAACTTAACTTTGAATATGAAACTAAATTAACTTATCTCACATTAAAATTTTTTTTAATATTTAAAATTTAAAATCTGCTGCTAAAGATTTATTTATTGTTTTAATTTTGATTAATTAATAACTCTACTTAATTGTTGAAAATTTGAAGCTTTTCGATTTTATGTAGTGGTTTTAAATTAATTTTATTTGGAGCTATTTTTATGTTGTGTAAAATGCTTTGATACTTTAATGTAACTTTTGTCAATAAAAATTTAACACCTGATAATAAAATTTAAATAGTAACTACTTTTAACTATATCTTAATCTACAGTTATGCTGTGGTTAAGGTATTTAGCTTTTGCTTTAACTATATTTCATGTTGGCTTAGGATATTAAAATTAATAAGCAACAAAATATCTAGTTTTATATTATGCAGACTTATAATTGTGTATTAAATAGATGAGTGTTTTTCTATTTGATATCTCACAGAAAAATAATCATTTAATATATGGTATTGATTTGAAGGATTATATTGCTTTATTATATAGCAGTTTGAAAATAAAAAATCATATTTTTTAACTTTAGTTTTATATATATGGTTTTTAAATTTGTAATGGTTTAACGAAATTATAAATGGTAAAAAGTTTATAGGTCCTGTTTCATTTTGAAAAAATATTTTCGTCTATTTAATGTCTAACAAAATAATATTTTTACTAGTATTGAATATGGATGAGAAGAATAATGACAACTTAATATTGTAAAATAAAAAAAAACAAAATAAACATGAAATATTAACTGTGTATATTTAAGTTCTAATGCAGTTTGTTATTTTTCAGATAGTGAAAAGGGACGACTTCACCTTCAGGGTGAAGCTGCCATACTGTACAAAACTCAACTCAATAAAGGGGAAATTTGGCGAGTACGAGTCAGCCCTCACCATCATAAGTGCGGGTGCCGACCTCAGCTCTGACCAAACCCGCCGGCTGAGCGAGCTGAAACGCAAGGTGGCAGCTAAAAATGGTAACTAGTGAACCAGTGAACTAGTTAACGTAGTGAAACATGTAGGGTATAGGGGGGAAAATATAGTGAGTGACTTTTAAATAAAAATAACAATATCAGTGAAGTGTATATGTTGCTAACTTATTCGTGACAATGCAGAATTATTTGAGCACTATCAAACTAAAGTTTTGTAAAGATTGTAAATTGTGGTTTAGGGAACAAGATAGACATGATAAAAATCCAAAACATTTAAAAAATGTTTACGGTTATAATGTTATTAAAAAAATTGAATCGGCAGCTAAGAATCGCCTTAACACATATTTCATGAAAAATGGACAGAATCATTTGGATTATTTAAGCTTTTTCGATTATTGTAAGCCTTTTATGATCGATAAACTACAAGAAAAAATCACACAATTCAAGACGATAAAGTGTAATGTAATTGTTAAGTCAATTTATGTGAAAGAACATGCGGAAGAAGTGCAGGAAGAATCGGAAAAAGAACGAAAAGAACTTTGTTTTAAAACTAAAAATGAGCCAATTTACGAATCTACAAACTTACAGACATTTTGTAGCGATGTTTTCCAAAAGCTGATCAAGGAAGAAGATGACTACAAAGGTCGTGGGTCAGGGTGGTCATTAGCAAAGATCATCGGTCTCGAAATTAGAATTAACAAATTTAATCCATTGCGTGGTCAAAAACACATTGCTTTGCCCGATAATATAGCATTAAAACGAGCTGTTGTAAATGTACAAAATAATGATGTATACTGCTTTAAATATGCAGTTTATTCTAAATTTATAACTGACGGAAACCCACATAGAGTAAACAAATACTTAAATAACCAAGATATGGAAAGACGCTATAATTGGAATGTTGTAACTTACCCTGTAACTTTAAAAAGTATTCCAAAGTTTGAAAGAGCAAACAACATTAGCATTAACGTATTTGGACTTGAAAAAGAGTCAAAAAGTAGAAATTACTATGTTTATCCCATAAAAGTTTCAAAATTAGAAAAAGCTGATCATAGAGATTTATTACTGTTGAAAGATGATTCCACTACACACTTTGCTTATATTAAAGATTTTGAACGCCTCGTGAGAACCCAAATCACTAGACACCATGGTAGGATTTTTATATGTAAAAGTTGTCTTACTCATTTTTCAAGAAAGTCTGCTTATGACAGACATAAATTAATTTGCAATACTCACAGTCCGGTTTATGTAGAAATGCCGGATGAAACTAACAACATATTGAAGTTTTCTAACTACAAACATAAAGAAATAATACCATTTGTCTGCTATGCAGACTTTGAAGCTTTATTACTCAAAGAAGATATTTGTGACATTTGCAGTAAGACAACTTGTGATAGTGATTGTTCAGTAAATTGTCTAAACAGTAAACCTAAGTCAAACACTGTCAAACAAGCCAGGCATGTGCCTATGAGTTTTTCATATTATATAATTAATACGTTAGGTCTAAAATCAGAACCTGTAATTTATAGGGGAAAAGATGCCGGTAGAGTTTTTATAGAAATGTTACGTGATGAGGCGTTAAAAATTAATGCTATATATGATCAAAAGCTCCCTATGGACCCACTCACGCCTGAGGAATTAAATAGATTTAATACGTCAAATGTATGCCATATTTGCGAACAAAAGTTTGATGTAGGCGAGGAGAAAATAAAAGATCACTGTCATTTAAAAGGCAGATATAGAGGTCCAGCACATAACAAATGTAATTTGATGTATCGTTTACCAAATTTTTTACCAGTAGTCATGCATAATCTTTCAAATTACGATGCTCATTTCATATGTAAAAACCTAAATATTGACAATCTTGACATTAAAGTTATTCCCAGTACAGAAGAACGATACATTTCATTTAGCAAAAAGGTTAGCTCGAATTTTGAAATAAAGTTTATTGACAGCTTTCGCTTTATGGCGAGTAGCCTAGATTCTTTAGCTGGAAATCTAACTAAATCTCAATTTAAAGAAACGGAATCACATTTTGGATTTGACGTTATCGATCTTGTGACAAAGAAGGGCGTATTCCCCTATGAATACTTAGATTCATGGCATAAACTTGCTGAAACATCACTTCCACCCATTGATAAATTTTATAGTTCGTTAAACAATTCCAGTATTGATCATCAACAATATGAGCACGCGTTAAAGGTGTGGCATACATTCGACATACAAAATTTGGGGGAATATTCTGATTTATATCTTAAAACGGATGTTTTATTATTGACAGACATTTTTGAAAATTTCAGATCGGTTTGTAAAACCCATTACGGATTAGACGCCTTATGGTATTACACGGCTCCAGGCCTTTCCTGGGATGCATGTCTTAAAATGACCGGAGTTAGTCTAGACTTATTGACCGACTATGAAATGTTGTTAACTATTGAAAAAGGGATCCGCGGCGGAATCGTACAGTGTTCAAAACGTTATAGTGAAGCTAAAAATAAATATATTGAAAACAAAGCTGATGTTAGTAGTAATGATATTAGACCTGTTAAATGTGATTCTAATTATATATTTTATTGCGATGTAAATAACCTGTATGGTTATGCAATGTCCCAAAATATGCCCTATAAAGATTTTCAATGGGTAAATAATGAGGATTTGAAAAAATTAACTGTAGACAAAATTCTCGAAAGTAAGAACACTGATGATATTTCGTATGTGTTAGAAGTAGACTTAAACTATCCATCTATTCTGCATGATAGACACTCGGATCTGCCGTTCTGCGCTGAAAAAAGAAAACCCCCTAAGGGAAAATTCGAAAAACTACTTTTAACCCTCGAATCTAAAACTAAATACATATGTCACATCGAAAACCTAAAACAAGCTCTTGAAAATGGTTTAGAATTACGTAAGATTCACAGAGCAATACAGTTTAAACAAGGTAATTGGCTATGTAAATACATTAGTAAAAATACGGAACTTAGAGCTGCGGGAAAAAGCGATTTCGAGAAAGACTTTTTCAAGTTAATGAATAATAGTTTTTTCGGGAAAACTATGGAAAACATCCGCCGACGTATGAATATAGAACTAGTTTGTAACAATACTAGAAAGCTAGACCGTTTGTTAGCCAAACCAAACTTTATAGATAGAACAATTTTTGATGAGAATTTAGTTGCTATCCATCTCGCCAAAACTAGATTAAAATTTAATAAGCCAATTTATATTGGGCTGTGTGTATTAGAACTGAGCAAAACGCTCATGTATGATTATCATTATGTCAAGTTCCCAAACATATTTGGAGCTAAAAACATGGAATTAAACTATATTGACACTGATGGGATGATTTACAATATTATTTGTGACGATATATATGACATAATTAAGAAAAATTTACACCTCTTTGATACTAGCAATTATCCGAAATCACATCCTTGTTATTCTGAGGAAAGAAAAAAACAAATTGGTTTAATGAAGGATGAAACGGGGGGAATTCCTATACAAAAGTATTTAGGTTTGAGAAGTAAACTGTATACATTTCTAACTCACCAATTAAAGTGTACTAAAAAGGCAAAGGGAATTAAAAAAAGTGTGATAGAAAAGGAAATCACATTTAAAGACTATGAATTAGCTCTCTTTGCAAATATGAACCAATTTCGAAGTATGAACTTGATTAGAAGTCTTAAGCATGAATTGTACACTCTTAAACAAAACAAATTAGCTCTATCCTCTTTTGATGATAAACGTGTTATTCTTAATGACAATATTCATACTCTGCCATATGGCCACATTGCATTGACAAATGATAGGAAACGTAAAAAGGAAATTCATAATGAGCTTAAAATCAAAAGGCCAAAAATAGAATAGTCGTGTAAGAATTGTATTTATAAAAATAAAAAAAACTTGCTTCATTTTTATGTTTCTTTTTCAGATAAAGGATGTAAGAGAAATATCCCACTAGCATACTTTGATACAGACTGTGTGGTTACCCTTAAGGATTAATTTGAATTGTAATACAGATATAAATAGTTAGGATTTTTTTTTAATTTTCAGATGAACTAACGCGAAGACGCCAGCTCGTGGTTAAAATTAAAAAATCTGCAGCCCACAGCGCATATGAACATTTAGTTACAATTCCTAACTACAGTACACCAGGAAGTGTTGGTATTGATCTCTATGCACACATACCTCCATCGGGGTATAGGATTGTCCTGCGTCCGAATTGTAGACATATTGTGTCCACGGGCATTTCATTAGAAATCCCATTCGGATTTGAGGGGCTGATTCGTAATGATCCAATTTGCGCCACACTCTATGGGCTATCTGTTTTAAACTGTCCCGGTACAATTGACTCGGACTATAGAGGTCAGATAAATGTAGTGCTAATAAACTTGAGTGATGAAACGGTAGAACTGTCGGATGGTATTAAAATCGCTCAGATGGTATTTTCGAAAGTAGAACGAATAAGTTGGAAAGAGGTTTCTTAATCGAAACAAATGCTAAAAAGAAAAAAAAATACTTGCTATTTTGAGAATAAAAATAAATATACAATAAACTTAATATGCATTTTTGCAGGTGTGTGGAATCAACCCCTCAGAGTTAAAATTCGTAGAATAGCTGCCGCGTACCAAAATGAGCTATTAATTACATTGCCGAGCTACGCCACATCAGGGAGTTCCGGTTTGGACCTGCATGCGCACATACCTCACACCAGTCTATACTTATACCCCCAAAAAAGAGTTCATGTTCCCACAGGCATATCTGTGGAAATTCCGCCGGGATATGATGTCCAGATACGGCCCCGGTCTGGCCTTGCTTTACTTTATGGTATAACCGTATTGAATGCCCCAACCACTATTCTTCCGGTAAACGATCGACGTATGTCTAGAGAACCGATATATGTAGTATTGATCAATCTTGGAGAGATGGTGTTTGAAATCACAAACAACATGAGAATTGCTCAGTTAGTGTTTGCTAAAGTAGAGAAGGTCGAGTTGGAGGAAGTGCCAAATTTGAAACGTACAGAACGTAATGAAAAGGGGTTTGGGTCGTCGGGAATCATGGGGCCATCGGAAACGATCGAAATTAATTCTGAATCCGACAGTGATATGGAAGTATTGGAATCTAACAGCGATCCGGATGAAGTCGTTATAATTTCATAAATCTGGACACAAATGAGGTTTTAGATAGATGCATGAAATATATTATGCATAAATTGATATATTCTATATAAATTATATATCGTAAAAGAACAAGATTTGAAGCAAGTTTTTTTTTTGTTTTAATTCTTACACGATTTAATGTAATCTCTTAAAATTTATATATTTCATTTGTCGATTCAATATAATGTTTGTAATATATTCTATACTGAAAAGTCTTTAACTGTTGCTATGTGTAATTATAACTGTTGCTGTGTGTAATTAAAATGTATGTAAGTTTATGTAATCTGTTACAAATTGTTGTATTTTACTTATGTATTTCATGTCATGTTGTGTAAAAAATGTATTCTTCACTGAAAAAAAGTAAGATATAATAAATTATAACTAACACCAAACTGTGTTTATTTGTCTATCCTTTCTACTATAAATAATGTAAATGTAAAAAATCCATTACAGTTCATTTATGGCAGTCCACAGTGCTACACTCTCAAGTACACTCTAAAATGGATAAGATAATATCTGATGATGTAAAAGCTTACCAGTTTAACAATGTTAATACGAAAAGGACTAACTTTTCAAACTTGTGCACTAAATATATTCCTGCTAAGAAACGTTTTTGTGGTAATTACTGCCATCAGAAAAATCAAATTTATAACAGAAGATGTTGGAGACATAAAAAAACTATAAGTGCATCATTACCTCCAATCGTTGTTATAATGATAGTTTCAGATAAAATTTATAATAAAAAAATGTGGTTTGACTTTTTGGTTTCATGTGATAAGCATAACGTACCTATTGAGTTAATTATATATAATGAGCATATGTATAAAGGTACAATAAGAAATTCTTATAATTTTATATCCCGATTTCGTCCTATAGCTAAAGTGTTTTTAAAAAAGTATCACGTTCTTTCTTTAAAAAATCAACATGGAAGTATCACCTATGCAAATGTATATTATAACTTGTTAAAATATATTACTGAAATTCCTAAAGTTCAAAAATGTTTTGTCATAACTGAAACAAGTATACCCATTAGATCTCCAGTAACTCTCTATAGGACAGCAATAAGCTTAGAAAAAAGTGCACTTGATGTTAGCTATAATGTAAAATATTCCAACAAAATACCACACTCTCTTCCATTGAGGGGAAGAGGTAAGTACTTTGAGCTTGCAAATAACAGAGCTCAATGTATGTATTCCGTTTCTTTTTTAAGGGATACTTTACCGACTCTTGACCTGTACAGTCATTATTTCGGCATAAATGTGGGTAAAGATGGATACGAAGTTCATAATTGTAAGCTTTTAAAGGAATGGGAAAATTACACTGCAGCTATGCTTGATGAATTCTGGTTAATAAATTCGTTTATTATTCATTTATATTACAATAACGAATTATACCCTTCAAAATACATTAAAGCTCAAGTTGAATCCAATCTTCCTGAAATGGATCGACTTGTTGTTGCAGACTTTCCAGAGTGGAGAAATCATATCCGTAGATCTTATCGTTTCGATTCATTTGAACAGGATATCTGTTTAAAAATATTTGATAAATATAGCCAAAAGTATTATATTGATTTATTAAAAGATAAAAAGGGTCACTACACTAAAACTATTCACACATCATTGGAAAAAATCATTAAATATCTAAGAGTAAAAAAACAAAATGTTTTATTTTTTAGATCGGTTGTGATAAGATAAGTAAAATCCCTTGTATTCAATTGCAATATGGATCTAACGTCAGTTATTATTAAAGCTTTGTAGCATAATGAAGTCAAGTATTGACAAGTTTGGGGGTTATTTAGGTTATGCAAGTGGTGACAGGTCTAACACAGCTCGCCCTGGGGTGGGGTTTTTGTTAACGGCTAACAATGACTTTGATATTGGTAAGAAACGGCTTACAAATGTTGGAGAATCAGTTGATTCTAATGATGCTGTAACTGTAAATTACCTGAAATCAAATTGTCTTATTTTGGAGGAAAAGGAGGTTAATTTAAGGAAAAGGAAGTTAACAAACGTGGGCGATCCGGAATCAGATAATAGTGCAGTAACAAAAAAATATTTTGATGATAAAGTTATTAAAAGTCTAGAAAATTGTATTAAGATCGATGTGAAAAAAAATACTATTGATTGTAAAAAGAACTCCTTAACAAATGTATCTAATCCTATAAATAAAGATGACGCAGTTACATTGAGATTTTTAGAAACCAACTGTTTGACACATAAGAATGGCAGCTTCAATGCTAAAAAATATAAAATTACAAACATTGCTGAGCCTGAGGAGTCAACTGATGCGGTTTCCAAGCATTATATCGAGGAATATATCACTAAACAAATAGAAAAAAAATGTGTTATATTCGGTATTAATGATATAAATCTAAAAAACTATAAATTAATAAATTTTAAAATTGTAAATGATCCTATAGATGGCTTACATGCCGTCAGTAAATCATATTTTGATAGAGAAGTGGCAAGGCTAGATAGTAATATTGCTAAGAAGCTTCAGGTGTTTTTAAAGCTTGAAAAGGGTGAATTAAATGTGAGACACATTCGAGTTTATATAAATGAGGCTGTAAATGAAGAGTCTCCAATCAATCTTAGACAGGCTTATTTAATTTTACAAAAATATATCCACATTAATGATAAAAACGAGATAAATATCAATAATGTGAACATAAAAAATGTTAAAAAACCAACAGAAATTCATGATGCGGCTAATAAAGAGTATGTAGATGAAATGGTGCGAAGTAACAATACAACGTTTGTCAAAATAATATATGATGAATTGGTAAAAAATTTTATAAAACCTGATGAAAATGGAATGATTGACTTAAAAAAATTGAACTTAAAACTAATTGTTAGTTCGAGTAATGATGAAGATTCACCTGTAATTAATAAACAACTTACTGCTTTTAAAAACAAAATAACATCTGAAATAGCTCGTATTAATGATAAACTTCAGGTTTTCTACCCTTCACCAACATCAACTGCAAGGTCGGCAGACAGAGCAGGTAAGCCAGTATCGGAGGTAATTAGTATGATGGTGAGTGATTTGGCCAAGCTAAGATCTGAAATTAAAAAGTTGAAAGAATCTAAATCGACTGAAGACGATGAAAAGGATGATTTTTGGGATAGAGTAGATAAATTGAACAGTAATTAAAAACTCGTCATCAGTATGGTCTTAGACTTCAAACGAGGAGGTAGTCTGCTAAACAAATTGATCAATAGTCTACCATTTGAAGCACACATACCCGGCTATCGTTTTTGTGGACCTGGAACTAGATTGGAAAAAAGATTAAAAAGAGGTGACGAAGGTATCAACCCACTTGATAACTACTGTAAGGATCACGATATTGCTTATGCTCAGAGCAAGGATTTGAAGAGTAGACACGTAGCCGATAGGATATTGGCGGAGAGAGCTTGGACACGAGTGACAGCCCCCGATGCTAAGGTTGGTGAAAAAATCGCTGCTTACACAGTTACAAACGCAATGAAAGCAAAGGTGAAAGTGGGTGCGGGAATGAAAAAAGTGAAAAAAATCTTATCTTCTAATAGTAAAAAAACTAAAAAATCAAAAGGAGCCAAGAGGAGAAGTATGAAGATACAAAAGAAAAAACATCTTAGGGATGCTATAATGGCAGCTAAAAATGTTCTTAAGAAAAGCAAATCCAAAGAATTAAAAGTGTTAGTGCCTACAGTTTTAAAAGCTGCGAGGAAAGCGGTCAAAGGTAGTAAAAAAGAAAATATTAAAAAACCTAGAATTATCCCAATTCCAAAGACTGGAGGAGCTTTACCATTTCTTCTGCCTCTATTTGCGGGATTGTCCGCTGTGGGAAGTCTAGCTGGCGGAGCGGCTGCTGTATATAAAGCTATAAATGAAGTGAGACGGGCAAAGAAGGAAAATGTTAATGATGTTCAAATTCACAAAGGCAAGGGCTTATACTTAAGACCATACAAGCAAGGAATGGGAATTTTTTTAGA
The DNA here is from genome assembly GCF_028750875.1 of Macrosteles quadrilineatus. Classification (NCBI taxonomy): domain Eukaryota; kingdom Metazoa; phylum Arthropoda; class Insecta; order Hemiptera; family Cicadellidae; genus Macrosteles; species Macrosteles quadrilineatus. The sequence goes on from NW_026543697.1 coordinate 10,575, forward strand.
CCATACGCACTAACTAACGTTGACATTGAGAAATATGCCAAAATATTAAAAATTGTGAACTTTAGAGGTGTATTTTCGAAGGACAAACTCCCTAAATCTCCGTGGGAAAAAGAAGCTCTCGTAATTAACTTGGACAGTGATGATGGACCTGGAACTCATTGGGTTGCTCTACGCAAAACTGGACTACAAGTCAAATACTACGACAGTTTTGGAAATTTAAAACCGCCATTAGAAGTAATCAAATATTTAAAAAATTGTGTAATTTTGTATAATTATAACAAAGAGCAAAATTATAATACTGAAATTTGTGGTCATTTATGTTTAAAGTTTCTTTGTGAATATAAGTAATTATGAATAATTAATCGTGTTAGTGTTTATTAGTCCCTCAACCTGATAACATGTCACACCTTTTTGTATTAACCGGCAAAGGTTCTGTCTTAAGTTGTGAAATTTTTCCAAAAATTGAACTAAAAAATGAGCATGAATATGTTTTAGGATTTATTAATTTTGAAACTTTTAATTCTATTCCAAATGTTGAAGAAGGTTGTAATAAGTTTTATTATATTGACAACGAAGGTTCTCAAGTCAGTATAAAAATACCCACTGGCTCTTATGAAATTACGGATTTACAAAAGTATTTAAGAAAAATATTTAACGACAAAAGAGGTGAAACAGAGACGGACATTGAAGGCACATCCACTTTTAAAAGTGCCTATAACATAAAACATAATGTGCTCATTACAATACAGCCAAACAATAAAATACCTTAAAAAGTGAAATAAAATGTTCTAAGGATATCGATTTTACCCCTTCCGACTCAATTGGACCTCTGCTAGGTTTCAAAAATAGAAAGCTAAGTAAATTCCAAAGTCATATTTCAGATGAGACTGTAAACATACTTAAGGTTAATACTATAAATATTGAATGCAACATAGTGACATCCTCATTCGTAAATGGCAAGCCAAGTCACGTGATTCATACATTTTTCCCCACTGTACCACCAGGTTTTAAAATTGTTGAAACACCTGCTAATATAATCTACCTCCCAATTAATACAAGGTCAATTGATCATTTATCTCTTAAAATAACAGATCAAAACGGGAAACCTATCAATTTCCGTGACGAGAGCATCACGGTAACACTACATCTCAAAAGTTTGTAACCATGCCGATAATCTATCAACCCATCAAAAACAAGTCCTACATGAAAGTTGATGGCATTACTACACCAGCCTCCGTGAAGAAAGGTTCACCACGAAAAAGGGGCTCTCTTACTAAGATAAATAAAGACTTTTTACTTTCATTAGGATACAAGATAAAAAATGGCTGGTAATATATTGCAAGTTAGAGACAAAATTTATTTTGATGAATCAATTAACAAAATTGAAATTCACTCTCATCAGCCTTATGCTAATTCATCATTTAAAAATAATGATGAAATTAGAATACCAATTCAACACCAAGATATATATACATATCCTTGTAATAGTACACTATATATAGAAGGTGAAGTTGCGGCCACAAATACTAAATTTATAAATAATGGATTTTTATTTTTATTTGATGAAATAAGATATGAAATTGGTGGTGTAGAAATAGATAGAGTAAAAAATGTTGGAATTACAAGCACAATAAAAGGCTACCTTTCGTTTAGCGAAAGTGATGTAAAAATGTTAACTAATGCCGGTTGGACTAATGAAAAAGATGGCTTATTATCTCTAAAAGAAGATGCTTCAAAAAGTGGTACATTCCACTTTAACGTTTGCATTCCTTTAAAAATATTATTAGGGTTTGCTGAAGACTATAATAAAATTATACTAAATGTGAAACAAGAACTCATATTAATAAGGTCTAGGACGGATCTAAATGCTGTGTATGGAGAAACCACAACTACAGGTACCGGCGCTACAGCTACAAGCATTGATCCAAAAGTGGATGTGAATATTAAGAAGATTCAATGGAGAGTACCTTATGTATATCCATCGGACAGTGAAAAGATATCTTTGTTAAAGGTTATAGACAAAAATCAATCAGTCTATGTTAATTTTAGAACTTGGGAACTTTACGAATATCCTCTTTTACCTGAATCGACTAGACATACATGGAGTGTAAAAACATCAACTCAGTTGGAAAAACCTAGATATGTCATATTAACATTTCAGACAGGTCGCTCAAACAATATTAAAAAACACATGAGTCAGTTTGATATCTGTGATATTTCCAATGTAAAACTTTATTTGAATTCTGAATGTTACCCATATGACGATATGAACTTGGATCCATCAAGAAACCAACTAGCAATTCTTTATGAAATGTACATCAAATTTCAAGAAAACTACTATTTTAAGAAGGGTGAACCATTATTTTCATTTAGTGACTACATCAAATATGCCCCCTTAATAGTTATTGATTGTACAAGGCAGAATGAATCAATTAAGTCTGGCCCTGTTGACATAAGGCTGGAATTCGAATCAAAAAATACTATGCCAGCAAACACTACAGCATATTGCATGATACTTCATGATAGAGTAATAGAATATAATCCTATGACAAGTATTGTGAAAAAATTAGTATAGAGGTCAGGAGGTCAAGAGGTCAGGTGGGAAGGGTCAAGAGGTTATGAGCTCATAGGTTGACCTTAATATATGATAAGATTATCGGGTCATGGGTATAAAAACAATCATTTCCCTTGTTAGATGATTTTATTTCAGTCGTCAACAAGATGTCAGACAGAAAGGTCATCTGTGATATCCAAGGTTTTCGTGGATTTCGGAATGAATTCATTATAAAAGAAGCGGCATTTCTCTCCTCTTCTGGAAGTAAGGTTCAGTCGCTGGTTTTCAAGCCTCCATACCCTCTGACAGTTTTACCTGAAACACAGCAAAAAGTTGCATCATGGGTGAAGAACTTCTACCACGGAATGGATTGGAGTGATGGATACGTCCCCTACCACGAAATGAAGAATGTGTTTAATAAGATTTTGGAAAATTATGACTCTATTTATGTAAAAGGTTCAGAAAAACAAACGGTTCTTAAAGGTATTTTAGCCGATAAAAATAAACATGTTTTTGATATGGACATGATTTTTTGTCCTCGTATAAACGAATTAAAAAACAGACTCGCTTCAGAAAATGCTTTTATCATGCACGTAATACAGATCAGTGTGCTAGTGAAAATGTCCGATTGCTTCTACACTGGTATACAGATAATATTTTAAAAAAGTCTACACTCATGCAAACAGAAGAAAATATTATAAGAAAAATTGGCGAAATTATTGGCAAGTTCAACAAACGTGATGAATATGGAAATCCATCATTATCAAATCTACGTATACCGGAAATATCCTATCTCCCAAAAGAGTACATAGTTCATCACGTGCCACTGCCTGACCTCCAGTATGTGTGGGACTTTCTACCAGGCAGCACGAAGATTAATCTGAGGAATCTCATCTATTGCACCGATCATCACAATCAGTCCAAAGACGAGGACCAAGTCGACAGACCACCACTTAAGAAGGAGCATTGTCAATTATGTATGCAGCAGAAATAGAACTTTTCATCTCTGGAGATCACCACATACAACAACATTTTAATGGAATATTTGATGTAGGAGTAAATCTTCATCGTTTTATCAAATATCCAAGTTCATATATTTTCAATACTGGAAATCATTGGGTTGCAGTCTTTATTGACCGATTCCATCATGGAGAATACTTCGACAGTTTCGGACTACCTCCTCCTTACAAGATATTTTTGTTCCTCGAAAGCTTTTGCACAAAATGGGATTATAACCATGTAAGAGTGCAAAGTGAGTTTTCTGATAATTCTGGAAAATGTGCATTACTATACTTAAAACACCGTTCTTCAAATCAAGAAACTACCGACTTCATCTACAAACTTGCTTGCCGTTCTGAAGAGGATAAAGACATGTATATTAACGAATTATTTTTAAATAGTTTTGGTTGCTCAAAAATCAATTCTGTAAAACTTGCTGTAGAAAAAATGAAATTGTTATATTATAGAATGGAAAACAGGACAATGTGGAAATAAAAAAAATTAATTATATCCCTTTTTTATTTTATACCTCACTATTGTTAAGTTAACATAAGTAAGTATTTAAATATATTATGATCATTTTGTTTCAAGACATTGAACCAGAAGGTTGCCATAATCTAAAACTTCTGAAAATGAAAGTATTAAAACAGAAACAAAAAATTAATATAGAAAGTTTCGACTGGAAACATTCATCTTCCAGACAAAAACATAGCAAACTTCTCCCTAACTCTATAAGGTGCATAATAGCTGGACCATCATCCTGTGGAAAAACTGCAGTATTACTAAGTCTGGTTACTGATCCAAACGGTTTAAGGTTTGAAAACATTTACATTTATTCAAAATCATTATATCAGCCAAAGTATACATTTTTGGAAAATGTTTTAAATAAAGTAAAAGGTGTTGGTTATTACAAATATTCAGAAAATGAGGAAGTAATTAAACCATGTGATGCTAAGAAAAACTCAATATTTATATTTGATGATATAATATGTGATAAGCAAAACAACGTAAGTGCATTTTTTAGTATGGGTCGACATAAAGATGTTGACTGTTTTTATCTTTGTCAATCATACACCCGAGTACCGAAACAGTTAATAAGAGATAATGCAAATATGTTGATTATTTTCAAGCAGGATAGTAACAACCTCAAACATATTTTTAACAATCATGTGAACCCTGACATGTCATTCATAGAATTCCAAAAAATGTGTCAAACATGTTGGGGGGAAAAATATGGCTTTTTGGTAATTGATAAGGAAAGCGATTTGAAAAATGGTAGATATCGCAATGGCTTTGACAAATTCATTATAATACAATAAAAGTTAAAAAACTACACAGTTTGCATTCATCTTTAGATGAGTATGGACGTTAAGAGGGAGTTAATTAAAACCAGCAATGCTGTTAGAAAAAAATATCTAGCATTAAAAAGAGGCACGATTAATGATGAAGAAATATTTAAAAAGAAATTTAAACCAATAGTAGAACCAATTGAAGAAATAGTAAAAAATATCAAAGAAAAAAATAAAAAAAGAAAAATGAAAAATATATTTTTAAAAACTAAAGAGGTTGATAGTGAAGCTGAACATTTGTTACCACTGGAAACTCATGAAGATGAGGATAAGGAAAGCCTAGCTCATAGTGTCGAACGGCTATCAGAGGAATCAGAGTCTGAAAGTGAAAGTGATGAATCATTTAAAGACTATATAGAAAAATCCACTAAAAATGTAAAAAACGAAATGGATCACACATATGGAGTCTATTTAGGAGAGGATGGGGATTGGATGATTGGTAACAGCAAAATTAGATATTCACCATCGGAAAATATTATAAAAATTAATAACTCAAGTTTTAAGCCCACCAGAGGATTATTGGAACTAATGTTTAAAAAGAAACCAAATAAATCACTTATCACGAAACATGATTTGCAGTCTTATAAAGATATCTTACTGCTTACAAATGCTCACTTAGTTAAATACACCGAAGGTGAAAGGATTCAAGCAACAAATACATTTAAATATAGAAATTTTATAAAAAGTTTATTCAAAAAAGGTAGCGGTTTAAAAAAATCCTATATGAAACTTGATACCTATCCTTGTGCTCCAGATTATGTCCACTATGATGATGTAAATGAAATAGTAGAAAGACTTCGAATTCTAAAAGCATCTGAAGCAGCTGGGAACAACAGTCATAATAACGAAATAATCAATATTATCTCAGAACTTAAGGAGGGTGGAGTTATATATTAAGTCTGCAAGATGGGTATCAAAGAAGATATTGCCAATGAACTGCACAAACCGGCAAGAAAAAACTTTGTAAGACGTAAGGTAGTTGTTAAAGGATATGATAATCATTGGCAGTGTGATTTAATTGACATGAATAAATATTCAAAATTTAATAAAGGTTTCAAATATATTCTAACAATAATTGATGTGTTTTCTAAATACGCATGGTCAAAACCTCTCAAAACTAAAACAGGAAAAGAAATTACTTTAGCAATGGAGAATGTATTTAAGAAAGGTAGAATCCCTAAAAATATTCAGTCTGACTTGGGTACTGAATTTTACAATGATGAATTTAAAAAATTAATGATGAAATACAATATAAATCACTATTCTACCTTCAGCAACTTAAAAGCTAGTGTCGTTGAAAGATTTAACCGCACTTTAAAAAACATAATGTGGAAACGATTTACAATAAATGGCAATTACAACTGGATTAACATACTTGAAGATTTGATGAAATTCTACAATACGAGAAAACATTCTACTATCAAAATGAAACCTTGTGATGTTACTAAAAAGCATGAAAATGAGCTACTCCAAACGGTTTACTCATACAAACAGTCAAAAATAAAACACAAACAAAAATTTGACATTGACGATTATGTACGTATAAGCAAGTATAAAGGCGAATTTGAAAAGGGTTACACTCCAAACTACTCAACAGAAATATTTCGCATCATTCAAGTACAACCAACAGAACCGGTGACTTACAAATTGGCCGATGCAGAAAATCAACCAATATCTGGAGGATTTTATCAGGAGGAGCTTACAAAGGTGAAACATAGTGATGTCTACCTAGTTGAAAAAGTTATCAAGAAAAAAGACAATAAGGTACTTGTGAAGTGGTTAGGCTTTCCATCATCCAAAAACTCATGGATTCATAAAGATAATGTTATTTAGAGTATAACTATACAAATAAATTATGGTTTTGTGTTAAAGTTTTGTTTTATTTACACACACCTTCAATTCCCAAAACAATTAATAAATTAATCAAAAATAAATTATATTAATTTACTCACCTTTAACAGATTGGAGAATCGAACCTGGGACGCCAGTTTGGTAGTCCGAGGCGATATCCACTACGCCAACCCGCCGACAGTTACATTTGTTAAACTTATTACCTAAAATTAAATTATAATATATCTACCTTGACACATGCTAAAAAACAGCCTCCGCTCACATCTCCACTAGCATTACACAACCTATTGCATCACCTACTTAAATTATTCACCTCCATTAATATCAGAAACATACGCACGACCAAACACCCATTACATAACACAAACAAAATTACAAACAACAAATCCACCTAGACACGCGCCGCATCCGAACTCCGTTCACCTCTCTCGCCACGTCCACCTTGACACGCGACGCATCTGAACTCAATTCAACTCACACACACTAACTCCCTGTTCACACACACACACTCCATGTTCTGAAATTCACTTCCTATATTTCGCATGTTAACTGTTTCGAAGAACCCCTTTTATACCTACTGCCAAGTATTTTTCTGTTT
>NW_026543698.1:0-17919 GCF_028750875.1 Macrosteles quadrilineatus
ATCAGTCGGTGTCTCGACTGGACTCTTGTTGTTTCGTCATACAGTTTGGTTTGTGACTGCAGAAATATTTGGTCCACTGCATTGGATTGTAGTTGCGACTGTGAGACAGCAGAGGTTTTGTCTTCATAGGAGAGGTGCAGTTTGGGTAAGGTCCGAAAGTGCTGGCCAACCGCAGTCGACCAACTGCGGCAAACTAGTCGACAAGTGAAGCAGTCATTCAAGTCCAGCTGACTGAAGATGTACAGCAGACTGTCCAGGCTGTGCTGACCAGGTGGGCGGTAAACAGCAGTCGCCTGGTGGTGATCTGCCCCCGCCGGAGCGTCTTTGCGTCGGTACTTCATCACCTCGAGCCTCGCCTGCTGCTGATTGCCGGTGGTGAAAAGAAAGTGAAAAGCTGCTGCTGTTCACCTCACCGCTCTGCTCACTTCATTAGTTTTGAAAAGCTTTTTGTTGTAGAACAAAGGTAAAACTGAAAGCAAAAGGCACTGACGTCGTTGGCGCTCATTACTTTGCCTTGACGGCCACATCGAAGGGTAACTTTTCTAATCTGATGTGGCGAAGAAAGAAAAAAAGGTATAAATCTAACGGCTGTTGCTGTTCCTCCCCCTCTGTTGCTAACACAAGAGAACAATGTCGATCGGCAGTGGGCAATTAAGGTAAGATGAAAGAGAAAGTGAGAGAGAGAGGAGCAAGACTGTAGCAGATGCAGGTGGTGTAGTGAAAGTCGACGTTTCTGTTCTGTCTTCTGTTAGCCACAGAGTGTATATTATTTTCAGCAGCATACGCTAGCTTTAGCTTTAGGGTGCCCTTCTCCAGGCACTCTTCCCCCTACTGTTCAGCAGAAAGCAAATGATCTTTCACTTTCTCTTTTGCTCTCTCACTTGTCAGTTTGGATGCTGCTTTTGGTGGAAGGTCAAGAGGTATGCGCGTGCAGGAAGCAGACAGCCGCCTGTGCGGATTAATTTCAGCTCTGCCTTCTCTAGCTCAATGTCAGCTTCATTTTTGCATTTCTCCTGTCGGCTGTATCGGCTGTTGTTCCGTTGTTCTATTGCACTTTTTATTGCCCAGTTTTGCACAGTGTGCACTTGTGTTTCTGTCGGCAGCCAGTGACCACCTCTTCTGAACTGCTTCTGAACTGAACTGCTGTGCAGAAGAGGTGGTCTGCTTTCCATCGACTGTCAGCAGTTGTCACTACACTGTCGCCTGACAGTCACTGTCGGTGCTCTACGCACCAGTGCACCACTGTCGGTGCAATCGATGGCTGGCCACCACTACCACCACCATCACCACCGCCTCTACATCACCACACGAACATCGTCTTTAGCGTCAATAAATAGCGCCTGTTTCTGTGCGTTTGTTTGTTTGTTTGTTTGTACAGTTGCTCAGTGGCTAGTCACTGACTGCGCTGATTGATGTCACCTGTTGATGCTGCAGATCATAAAAAGCAACTTTTCAAAGCAAAAGCTTGTGTGTATGATTTATTCAAGGCTAGAGCGATTTACCAGGAGGCAGGTAACTAATACAGTAGCTGTTGATTTTAATTTAATATCCTCATAATTGTTAATTAAAGTTGCTACTTTTGATACAAAGATATTTTTGTAAATGTCTAATGAACACACAAGCAGTGTTTCAACAATAGGATAAAACAAACCTATTTTGAATTAAAAGTTTTAGTACGTTTTCTAATTTTATTTAAAGATTGAAGATTAAAAATATCAAGTTTTTTAGTTTCAAAAGGATTTGATTAATTTTAGTTACGCAATAATAACACAATTTAAAAAATTAGTACTAAAAAAAGTTTTAAAATTTTTAAATGTTTTAAAAGTTATTGCAAATAAATGCAAAAAATAAATTTATAACTAGTTGTTAAAATGTTGTAATAAATGTTGCATAAATAAATAAATACGTTTTTTGATAAAATACTTTTACAAACTTTTAATATTTATTTAAAACTTTATTTTGTAACTATGAAGTACTTCATTTTTAATACTAAACTGTAAGTTTTACTAATTTATGACTGTCCAAAAAATAAACTTAACGACACATTTTTCTGTTTTAATTGTCAACAAACTAATTTAAGGTAATTATTTAAAATGTTTATTTTTAAAATATAAAATATCACAACGTTGAACTACTATAAAGTTTTTTTGCTCCGGAAAGCAACGTCACAAGTTTGATTTTAATTTTACTCATTAATTTAACAAAAAGTTGACTAGAAATAAAGACATTTTGTAAAATACATTTTTAAAACGCTTATTGTTTTAATTTTCAAACATTTTAATTGATTGATTATAAATTTGACAATTTTGTCAATTTTAAAAAAGAGCAGTAAAACATCAAAAAATCGATTGTTACACTTGCATTTTCAAAATTAATATGACATTCACCTACCTAACAATTAATGAAAATGCTACAATTATTTGAGGAATTGTATTTTTGTCAGAAATATATATAAAAATCCTGTTATTGTTATTGTATTTTGTATGTACTTTAAACTCAAAACTTTTTACATAATTTAAATGAACATTTCAAACTTTAAAAGAATAATTAAATATTTATTTGTTACTAACAAAATTTTTGCTCATTTACTATTCAGTTGCTAGTGCAATAGTTATTTTTGTTTTACACTTTATTAAATAAAAAGTTCTTGTAATCAATTTGTTTGTTTTTAAAATGTTTTCAAATTTACTAGATTACCCAAAATATTACATTTTATTGTATAACTTGTATCCGATAAAATCGGGAAAATATTTATCCGACTATTTTACAACAGCAAAAGAAATATATTTAACGAAAAAAATCCCATTATCAATTTATTTATTAAAATTTTCAGTAATTATCAAGATGGTTGAATTTATTATTATCTTTTTCATTCCCCTATCATACAACTACAAAATGTACATTTTCGATTATTTTTATTTTGCAAAAGTGTCAAAAGAATTTAATTTGCAATTTTGCTTTTTGCTGATAACTGTACTTACAAATATAAATCAGTTATATTTTAAAGATACAAACAACGATTTGATTGCTATTGTAGGGCAAGTTATATCTGAAAAGAAAATGGGAAATTTGTTTATTGACAGTAAAATAAAGGGGCGTAACGTAAAACATTATATTCAGAACATTGCTCATCAACTTTCCAAAACTTGTGTTGTTTTTCACATGTCAGCATGTAAGTTTCCATTTGAAAAATTCAACAAGATAATTTTTAATATTTAACAAAATTTACAGATATGATAACAAGTTACATGCAATTCATATACTTTAGCTTAATCTACAAACATGCAGCTCATTTCTTTCTCACACTTGAAGGTTTGGTTGGTTTTATGCTTATGACTACTAACTTGGTAATTTACTACGTAATGGCCTTCACTTTCAGCAGTGTTTACCAACTAACATGTATTTTTCAAGTTGTTTTTTCACTCATCACTTTCATTCGCTTAAACCAAGCAAATAAACTGCTAACAAAATGTGATATTATTTTAGCACAAAATGAAACTAGAAAGTCAATATTGTTAAATGTTAAAGAGATCAACAAAACAACCTTGACAAGTCTCAACATTTTTTACCAATTTCACGCAAATATTAGACAATCAATCTTTAATGCTAATACCAAATTTGGTTTCATTCTTATGGTGCACATTTTGGTGTACACTCCTAGTAATGCTTACATGGTATTTTCAATAATATTCAGAAATATAGAAATTGTGACTGCTATACTTTTTGTGGTTTGTCTTTGGGCACAAGTACTTTACATGTGAGATTTAAAGTTAAAACATGAATAACAAAACATTATTGTTAACAAATCATTTTAAATTCTGAATACAGATTTGGTCTTCATTTGATAACTGTCCAATATCCAAAAAAGATTCATCAGTCGGGCGTAGTTCTGCAGAGACTTTTTGTGAAACTACATTTTTATTCGCTCAAAGATAGAATAAAATTATCCCTTGTCATTCAAATGCTCAATGCGCTCAGAAGATTTGGGATTACATATTTTGGCGGTGCTCAGTTAGTCACTATGGGAACATTTGTCAAAGTAAAAACTTTTTATTTTTATTATTTGTTAACTTTTGCCTATTTAGTTTTTAGCATTTTACTACAAGTTTATGGTGTATTCGTTTAAGATTAATAAAGAAAACATGCACAATGGACTTTGAGAAGGTTAGGAAATTATTTATTTTGTAGAGATGCTTCTTTTTTCGGCTAGTCGTTCACATCAACTCTATCATCCATTTGCTTTCTTTTGTTTCACAGGGCATTGACCAAGTGGTTTTTTTGCTCAGCAACACAACACTCCTATTGTAATGATTATCATCAGAACAATGCTCGAATCGTTGCCGATTTTATGTTCAACCTGGTAAAGGGCAAACTAAAATTAAATCTGCTACTGACTTGGAATTGAATATATGACACCGGGTACCTCACAAAGTCGGCGCCATGCCCGCTTGTTACTGGTTTGCGCAAACGCTCAAGGCCATTGCTTACATTCATTCTGGAATGCACATTGCTCACCGATAGGTGCTTGAAGCGCTCTATTAGCAGATAAAAACAGCTTTTTCTACTTTTGTCAAAATCGACAATATGCTGCTGTTCAGCAACATTGCCAGAGTGATAGATTTTGGGTAAGAATTGATTTGTGATGTAACCAGATTAAATCTTAACATTGACAACTCACCCAGCTTTGCCTAAAAGAGCAAGGACAATGAACACGACCGCTTGCTACTTTCTGCAATTTTTTTAGGCACTGAGCCCTATTAATCGTCGCAAACCCTACGAACCATTTGCCGCCGAGGCCTGGGCCCTAGGAATGATGCGTTTCTCGACAACGACAAAGATCGCATCACAGTGCCAGACGCACCTGTGGTTCCTGCGCTAGAGCAAAAATGTGCCTTGCTCTTTAGCCTCTCTTGCTTCGTTGGCGGGCAACCTTGCCTTTTTTAGCGCACTCCAACTTGATGACACAAGACTTTATTATTAATTTTCAACTTGTATTTCTACAATTAAAATTTGCCTATCGCATACATTTTCTTTTCTAACGAACGAAGTTCTAGAAAGATGATTTAGAGATTATTAGAGTCAGCGATGAGTAACTCCTCAATGAGATGATCTACTGATTAGATAAAAACATTCGGCAGCTGTCTTATCAGCAATGACGCTGCCATTAGTCATTAACGGTGCAGTGCCACATGACGTCGCCTCACAGAAAGAAAATTCTGACAAAGCTTCAGGAAGAAGGCACCATCATTTCGAAATAGAAAGACAACTCTTTCTGACCTCTTACTTGATTCTTTTCTGGAAACTTGCACTCTGACCATGGGCATCCAAGGACTGTTGACCTTTATCACAAAAAACGACTTCCTTGAGGAGTGTCACCTGCAGAACACCACTCTGGTGATTGACGGCATGAACTTGGAGTACGAGCTTTACCGGCGGTACCTGGAGCGCTGGCGAGACGATCGCGCCTTTGGGGGCGACTACAATCACTACGGCGTCTTCATTGGCGCCTTCTTCCAGCAGCTGCTTGACTGTAAGGTGACGCCCGTCGTCATCCTCGATGGTTCCTTCAAGCTCACCAAGCTGCCAACCAAGCGAGAGCGCTTCGACAAGCAACTGCAAGCGGTGAAGGCCATCTACGATGGCGACCACACTGCCGGCGCCGACATTGTCCCTCTGATGAGTTCCTATCTTTTTGTTCAGGTACAACTACTTCCAACCTTTTTTATGCTTTAAAATCTCTTGTCGCTCACAGGTAATCAAGCGAATGAAGATCGCAGTGTACAAGACCATCTTCGAGGCGGATGACGTCATTCCGCGAATCGCCGCTGACCTCTACGCGCCCATCCTTTCCGCAGACAGCGACTTTCTCCTGTGCAACCTGCCCGCCGGCATTGTCCACATGAAGCGACTGATGGAGGGCGAACTGATGGTGCAGGTGGAGGCAGACACGGGCGAGAAGTACCTTCCCTGCCACCTCTACAGGGTGGCCTTCCTCAATCGACGCTACCCCAAGCTGACGCCCGAACTGATCCACGCTGCCGGCGTCCTCCTCGGCAATGACCACCTCTCTCGGGACGAGAGCAAGGGCATCAGACAGCACATGCCCCCGCCGGTGGACAGTGATGCTGCCTGCAATCAGGGCAGCTTCCGCCAGGCGGAGATTGACAAGGTCTTCAGTTGGCTGTCCAATGACATGGGCTCAGTGCAGGAAGTGAAGGAGACCATCTTGACGAATGTTTGGGCAAAGAGTCACGTGTGCGTGCCGCTGGTCAAAACACCCAAACTGGAGCCCAGAACCGGGCCGCCGCCCTTTCCAGTGAACGTGTACTTTGAGCGCAATAAGGACTCGCTCTTCAAGGCGGACAGCTACTTCAGAGCAGACAACAGTGGCTTCAACAAGAGAAATGGAGGTGCAGGCCCGATGAACAAACCTCGCTCTGGCGGCTATCCAAAGTGGGCGTTTGACAACTTGGTGAAAGAGGTGATTCCTCGACGGATGATCTCCATTTACAGCGTTCAGGTGGAGTTTCTTCGTCCTCTAGTGGAGGACTTTTCTTTGGAGCACTCCAGCTATGAGACCGTTTTTGAGCTCTGTCGTTACATCTACGGCCTGTTGCGCAGTGAGGACACCAATCCGATACACATTAAGCGATACGTACGTGTGGAAGACCGCCGGTACGACGTCAAGGTAGAGCCGGCTTGCTATTTGCCAAAAGTATGAAATTACTCTTTGCTTTTGTGCATTACAATTAAGGTTTCTTTTTTTTTCCTTCAGACCCAACTCGACTATAACAGGGCCAAATTGGTGCCTAAACTAGAGGGCATTGAGCTAATGCTGAAACCAGATTTGCCGTACTACTTTTTCCTCATACTTGATTTGGACAGCAATATTCTTAATGAAGTCAAGAGAACGTGCCTCCTCAATTCGAGTGGCATTTCTGTAGACCACCTGCCACAGTTTAGGACGCTCATCATCGCGCTGATTTACTTTTCTCGCCACTTTTCCTATGCCATCAGTATGGAATTCTACTTTGCTCTCTTTGCAAACATTATGCTCATTGGCCATCTTGATGATGGCTGCGATAACGGGGCTGCTAGTGATGGTAAGAGTTTTTGTCTGCCGATTTTCAAACTGTCGTCTGAGGAGCAGAAAAAACTGACTAAAAAACTGGAGCCATTTTTGGCGGCCGTGCCCAACTTTGTGAAGAACGCCTACCAACCGCGCATTGTCCATCAGTATAACGCTTATCAGAACTGCCTCTCCAATATAATTTTCTTGGCTACCATTCTCCGTCTGGAAAAAGGTAAGCATTTGAGCTACAGCTTTGCTATCCAGCTCTATATTGTACAAATTGTGTTTCTTTTGCAGAATACCACGTTGACTCGCTCATATCCGGATTACAGGGCACTTTTATCTACAGTCTGACGGTGGCGCTCACCTTTGAAAGCAAACCGCTGGCGTACCTCGAAGAACTGATTCTCCGCGAACACGGTTTCTCCAAGCACTTGAAGCTCTTTCGTGAACTGCTCGACCTGACGCTGAAATACTCTGGCCGCCGATACGTCACCTATGAACTAAACAATTGCACTGACCGCTCGGTTTTGCCACCGGTTGTGCCTCGTTGTGACGCCGAAGAGGGCGGCGAAGAGCGCAACCTGTTTGTGCACAGTCGCAGTCATTGGGTGCTCCAGCCGATGCAGCAAGTTTCCCAGTCACCAGAAAATCTGGCCAGTGATAATTATAATTGGCAAGAAGAGCCCATTACAGATGAGCGCTTTTGTTGGAGTGCACAGCCTCATGAAAGTGAGACCCGAGAAAGTGAGAATTATGAAAGTAAAAACAGTATTGATTCTGTGTCTAATCAATATCTTGAGCATGATTACTTGGTCAATACTTTGGACTAAACTTTTCTTTCTTTACTACTACAAAAAGCCCTATTTTCCATTTTTAGCCATTGTAATTACTTGTTTTAATTTGCTTTTATGCTGTAATTCTACGGTACTAAAGATGAAACAACTATAATTAAAAAAAAATATTACGAGATATTTTCTCAAACTATTTTTTTGTATCTATTGATATAATGATATTGGTACTAATAAGGCATTTTCCATATCACTCATCAACGCAACGATAAAGTGACAAGTAAATAAGTAATGGCAGCGGCAATGATACTTTGTCAAAGACTGCGGTCGTTTTTCTGACAGACACATGTCTGGAATACGACCTAGTGTGCATTTGGCTACATGCTCATAAAAACAACAAAAAATGCATCACATGAAAACTTGGCTGTCAGAAATGCTTCTGGCAATGTTAATTTCATATAAAAGCAGCAACCAAATGAATAAACTTTTTATCCGCACCAATACTTGCAAACTACTTTTTTCATCTAAACTTGGGAACCATGTTCTGGTTAATTCTTCAGTTAATCATCTTAGTGACATTGCTTTACTAGTATGTTTCTTACTTGAAATTCCCATTAATGATTTAATATTTAATTTTTTTATTTTGACAAACTTTCAGCTACATCAATTCAAAGTACAGCTACTGGTCTTTAAGAAATGTCAAAGGTCCATCATCCATCTTTCCTTTTGGCAATCTTCTTTCACGCGCCTGTTACCAACCACATGATATTGAACTTCAGTATATGAAGCAATTTGGTAAAACGTATGGCTCATTTTCAGGATTTCTTCCCGTTCTGACTATCATTGACGCTGAAGATATCAAGCAAGTGCTGGTCAAAGATTTTCCACATTTTGTGAATCGTCGGGTCATTAACACTTACAATACTGTCTTTAATCGAAATTTATTTCAAATTGAAGGAGATGATTGGAAGAGGATTAGATCAATTGTTTCTCCAGGTAAAGGTTTTTCAAAACGAGATTTTTTACTTTAAATATTGACCCTTGTTTATTTTTTGCTAGCATTTACCTCGGGGAAACTGAAAGGAATGTACAGCATTATGAATATTGCTATTGAAAAGTTGATGTCTTACATGGAAAATAAAACCAAGGGAGATGGTTTGGTAAACATTAAGGAAATCGCTAACGGATACACTATAGATACCGTAATTATTTTAGATTTTAAAAGTCTATAAATTAAAAACTATTTTATAATTTAGATTGCTTCAACTAGTTTTGCTACGCAAACAAATGCTAATGATGATCGGGCAAAACAAAATCCTTTTGTCAAAAATGGGTTAAATTTGTTTAACTTTAATCCCCTGAAAATCGCCAGCATCTTGGCACTTCCTCGGCCTGTTCTCAATTTTCTTGGTTTCACTGTACCTTTTCCAGAAGATTCGATTAACTTTTTTATCGATTTGACCAGACAAATTGTTCAAGAGAGAAAGAAAAACAATATAAAACGAAACGATTTGATTCAGCTGATGATCGACACGTATGCACTTGAATCTGAAAGCGATGACGGTTACAGCCATTTAATGGCTGTTATGGATGAAAAAGAACAACCTACTGAAAAAAAGCAGCACTCTACTTTAAAACCAAAAAAGACACTTGATGAAACGGAAATTATCTCTCAAGCAGTGTTATTTTTTATAGGTATATTGACTTAATTTTATTTAAAACTTTAACATTAATTTTTTTTGTTACTTAGCGGGTTTTGAAACTACAGCAAGTGTAAGATACAATTTATTTTTAAAGTTAACTTGAAAACTAATTTGATTAACTTTTAGGTTTTGACAACAATCTTTTTCGAGTTTGCTCACCACAAAGAAATTCAAAGACGTCTGTTTGAAGAGGTTTCTGCTATTGCAAGAAATACTGACACAAGCAACTTGAATGAGTACTTTGATCAACTGCTCAACCACGCTCCTTACTTAAACGCTGTAGTATCAGAAGCAATCAGAAAATATCCACCAGGTAAACCTAGCTTGTTTCAAGAATATTTTTCAAAACAATATGTTTGCACAATAGTGGTCCGTTTAGAGAGAAGAGTTGGCTCTGATGGAATTAAAGTGGCTGGAATTCCCGTTGATAAAGACGTTCTTATTGAAATTCCGACTTATGCTGTTCATCACGATCCTGAGTATGCAATCTTTAATTTTGTATTTTAAATTGCAATTTTCTAATTGAACACATTTTCAGAGTGTATCCTAACCCTGAAGTCTTTAATCCTGATCGGTTCATGCCTGAAAACATGCATCTGTTAGTGCCTTACACTTACTTAGGTTTTGGTGATGGACCACGCAATTGCGTGGGCAAGCGCTTTGCTTTAAATGAAATTAAACTATGCTTAGGGCAAATTGTACAAAAGTACCAGTTTAGTCAAGCACCAGACACACCGAAAACGCTAAGTTTCAAAAAAGGTTCCCCAATGCTCAATACTCTGCCGTTTCATGTAAAAGTATCTAAACGATGAAATACTGTCTAAACAATAAATTGTACAAAACACTTACTTGTTAGTAGGAAAAAATTAGTGGTCAGCTAACTAAGTTGAAGGTCAATAGAGACAATTGGCAATTAAAATGATTGATTGGTTTTTGCAAGTTGTTGTTGAGTACAAAACGGTAATAAATCCTATTTTTTTGCGGGCAATTTAGATACATTTGTAGTGTTTATTGAAAAAAATGTTTGCATTTTGCAAAATGCATCCAACATTTTACCCATCTATTGTTTTTCTAGTTTCAATTTGTGCTATAAAAGTTTATTCAAACACATCTACTCCCTTATCTACGGAAGATGGCACTCAACTCGAGTATCAACGAAATGTCATTAGAAACATGACACTGGAAGCCTGGACTGCCTATCAAACTTATGCCTGGGGTGCACGAGCCTTACGACCTGTGAGTAAAGAGGCTAGCAACTTTCTCTCAACACCTAACTCGGGACAAACAATCATTGCTGCACTGAGCACACTTAAAGTGATGGGATTAGAAGAGCAGTTCAACGTGGCAAAAGAATGGGTAACAAAGAAACTGAACTTCACCAATATTGACCTTGAAATGAACGTATATGAAACCATCACCGAGTACATTGGCGGTCTAATGTCCGCCTTTGCGCTGACGGGAGATTCAGTGTTCAAAAATAAAGCAACAGAAATAGGCGACATTATCAAAGTGGCATTCAACTCATCTTCGGGACTGCTCTACAGAAAGGTGATTCCAAAGACAAAAAGTGTACCCGACAACTCGCAGCACAACTACCTTTCCTTCACTGGCCACCAACAGCCTGAGCTGATATTCCTTGCTGACCACAACAACGACACTGAACTTGAACAAAAGTTGACAAAAGTGCGGCAGTCTATTGCTCAGATGGGCGTGCCTAAGGGGCACTTTACCTACCTAATAGACGTAAACACTGGACAGCGGAAGAGCACCACTTCGGCGTTTGGCCAAAATGCCAGGAACTTTTACTACAACCTTTTACGGGCTCACCTGCAGTCGGCTTCCACTGACAGTCAGTCACTGAGAACGTATGCTGCTGCTCTGCAGTCTATTATTGAAAACAGTGGCCTGATCAAAGTGACTCAGAGTGGTCATGTTCTGGTCACCTATTGGCACCAGCTGCTGAATATAAGCGCAAAAAGCATGGAAGCAAGCACCTGCTACCTGGGAGCGATGCTTTCGCTGGGCAGTAGGGCTATGCTCAAAGCCAGCGCACTGCCAGTCAATACTTCAATGAGAAGTTCTGTAGAGAAAAGTCAGCAATTGGCAATCAACTTAACGGAAAGTTGTCACCTGGCAGCAGCATCAACTAACAGCACTTTGCTACCAAATGAGTTTGCCATCACCGATGAAGGAGAAGTGAATGTGGTCGACGAGCAGTCGTACTTGACGTAAGATTCTGTCACTGACTATTTTATATTTTATTAATGTTTTTTCCTTCATTTTGCAGACAGCATCTGGCAGAGAGTTACTTTATCCTCTGGCGCCTGACACATGACCAAAGGTATCGAGAGTACGCCTGGCAGCTGGTTGAGGCTATTCGGCAAAATGCTCGCACAGATGGTGGAGGATACGGAAGTGTCAAGGACGTTAATGAGCTTCCCACAACTCAGCTTGACTACCAACCCCCAGAGTTTTTCTCAGCCACACTTTTGTACCTCTTTTTAACCTTTTCCAATGACAGTGTTTTGCCTATTGACAAGTGGATTTTTAATTCAGTCGGCCATCCGTTGCCTGTTTGTGGTCAGCATCAATTGTACCCACTAGACATGTGCATGAACTAATTTTAAAAACATATCTTTATTGCCTAAAATCAAATGATGACATTGCATCATTTTGAGTCGACTTGTTTAATAAAATGTGATCCAAAAAACATAAGAAAGGCAAAATAAGTAAAAAGGCATTGAAGTAAAGTCCATTGCGTAATGAATCCTAATGGCCCTGCAGTAAACAGTTTCAACTGCTCTAAATGTTCCAAGTAAATGTAGCATTTCCATCGATCTCGACACGTGCCTTGATTACTTGCTAAAACTGAACTCAGTTTGCATTTAAATCCCACTACACGGTGGTTTACTAGCACTAAACACTGGCCAATAGCAAGTGGGGTGAGAATAAAAAATGCTTGAGTAAATATGCCAGCGTAGATGGCACTTCCCGAAAAGCGAATGTAAAAAATGTATGATCCAGAATAGCTACAGTATGGAAAAATAAATATTATGTACGCAAAAAAGAAAGGTGCCACAACCGACGAGTTAAACTGATTCAAAATATGGCTCATTTTGATATGTTTCTTGCAGAAAAGTGTTAAATAGTGTTGATCAAAAATGGTTAATAGTTTCAAGTTGACAAACTTGAAATCAGAATTTAACGAAGAACAAATAGCAGTTATTGTTGCAATGTAAAACAACATAATTTGCAAACTTTTTCGCAGAAAAAAGAGATCCATTAAAACATTTAGTAAAAAAATTGTTTTGCTAGAAAAAAGTATTGGTTGAAATAAATCGGAAAGAAACATTGATATCATCATTGAATAATTTGCTGTTTAGACATAACAATTTAACAAATATTGTTACACAAAAAAATATATGTCTACTATCATAAGCACTTACATAAATAAATATACTGAAGTTCAAATTCAAAAAACAACCACAAGAATAAAGTCAAATTACTGCTTGTTGTTGACTTTTTTGTATATACTAAATTTTGAATTACATTTTTAAGGTATAGTGCTTTAATCAACTTGAGAGTAGTTAAAGTTTTAATTTTAAACGCATGAAAAATAAAATTTTGTAAATTAAATTTAACATCTAACCGACTATTTTTGGAATAATATTGAGCAGCACTTGTAACAATTATGTGATCTAGACGATTCCATAAATTTAAATTTCTTTTACAATAAATATTGAAGTAAAGATGTCCATAAAAAATGATAAGAATGCCATAAAATAAAAAGAAAAGTGGATCAGTAAAACCATTTCGATAAATGTGTGAAAAAAGAAAATCAATTTTGAGCAAAGTTTCTACATGCTGGTGTTTTACGCAGTAGTAAAATAAAGCAAAACGTATCGAGTAATGAAAAATCCAGAGATAATAGATAATGTGAATAATAGTATGCTTTTTTGATTGACCACTTAATTTTTGTAAAGTTTGCAAAAAAACGGAAATTACTTGGAAAAATAAGTGAATACATTTTTGACACAATTTAAAAAATCGTATGTTTTAACAATTTGTGTTTCAATTATAAAATTTGTAATTTTTGACACAATTATTACATTTGTGATTAATTACACGCAATATTTAATTTTTAATTAATCATGATTTGAACTTGTTTTGCAAGGTTCATAGTCAATATCAATAAAAATAAATTTTTAATTTAAAATTTAACTTAAACATTTATAAAATGCATTAAAATGTCGACATTGTCAGCAGACCCTCAATTGTTTTGCATATTGATTAAAATGAACCAAAAGTAAATAAATTTAAATTAAATATTAAAATTTTAAATTGAAACATTTTTGACCTAATAACTACCAATTAATTGCCTGCAGCGACTGTTAAAAAAAGTAATACTTAACCAGTTAATTTAAAAAAATAATCGAATGGTTAATACGAAACTTTAATTGCAAAAAATTTTTCAAACGATATTTTAAAAAATTAAATTTTGAGGGCAAAAAAAGTTAAAATGTTGACAACAACAACACCAGATGTTTTGAATAATATAAAAAGCACAATTTGAGCATCATTTGATAAGAATGAAATGCATAATTTAAATGTTTGGGAGTTTTATCATTAAAACTTGTCAATGAAGGAGTTGCATTTCATGCTATGAATAAGATTCAAAATAATAAATATTTTATATGTTTTTGAAGTTGTGCAGGTGCAGTAAATATTAATTACACTGAAAACTATTCATAATTTTTTTTTGAAAAATAACTCGTAGTTGTCAGTTAAACTTTAGTTTTCACAAGACACACACAATAAAAATAATTTTTGACAAAATGAGCCATGTATGGAACTCGGTCACTTCAAACAGTATCAAAAGTTATCGAGATCATGAAAATCAACAAAATCCAGGCAAACATGATAATGAACATCGGGGTTTGTGGATGCTTTTTACTGGTAAGCTCATACAGCTCTCTGCCTTATCAAAAATAAAAGGTTGATTTGTTTTTTATTAGTTCATCGTTTGACAGGTCTTTCTTTTCTGGGAGCTTCCATTACATCTCAACCGCTGTCATTTTTCTTTAAAACTATTCTTTTTCTCTGGAACATTGCTGTTTTTGCATTCAGCTACTACACTTTCTACATCAGCATTGTCTACAATACTCAACGTTCTGGTCACCTTGAAAACTATGCGTCTCATGCATTTTTTGGAAACGGTCAACAGTGGTCATCGCTTATTTTGTATCTTCGTTTTAGTGCACTTGCTATTTACCATCTTTTTAGCTATGTCATCAATCTGTACATTGGCGTCATAGCAAGACCCCTTCTGAGGTAATAAACTTTTGCACAAATTGCTTGTGAATAATCACAATACTGTACATTTTAAGCCTTCTTGAAACTGAAGTACTCCCTCGTCTTGAGCCGAAAGCAGAGCATCGAATTGGGCGCATCATTGTTCTTGTTCAGTTAATTCTCATCATCACTCTAATGCTCGTTTTGCAGACGCTGATCTACTTTAAGTTTGGCCACTTTCTCTTTATACGCGGCATCGAGGTGGTGATAAACCTCTTTTCTCTCTTTGCCCCCATTGCTCTCATAGCGTACCTCAATCTGAGCTTGGCGCACATTCTTGTGGCCAGTGCAGACCAGCAGGAGGAGTTGGGGCAGTACATTGAGCGACTGCTTCTGGTGGGCTCCATCATGAAGCGGGCCACTCGTCTCCTCGGTCCGGCAATCATCGTGCTGATCGTCAACTCAATGGTCGTCTGCATCTGCACCGTCTGCCTGTGCATTGCCAACTGGACCAACACCTACTTTCTCAGCACCTGGGCTTTTCTTGTCTACTCCATCGTCCTGATCATGCTGGTCATTGTGAGCAGTTACGCCTACGAGACCAGCAAGGTGACCAGTGACCGCTTCAAGCAGAAGCTTCTCCTCACACTAGTCAACTACAAATCGTCCAAGTCAGTCTCTTCTTCCTCGCATGGTCGATCTAGTCACAGTGCCGACCACAGCAAGTACCACGAAGCAGTCGACTGTCACCTCATCTCTTCACAGCTGACCATTCTTGCCAGTCTAGAAGAGAATATTCGTATGGCACCGCTGAATCTCTTTTTTCTCACCCGCTCGTACATCTTAACCTTTCTCGCCTTCATGCTCTCCTACTCGGTCATACTTGTGCAGACAAGCAAGAGCACCATTCTTGACATTGACCACATCAGGCAAAACTGCACTGCTTATAAATAAAGTGACAACATGATTAATTGACAGCATTTTCAGTGATTACTTTATCCATTGTCTGAAATGTTTCCGAAAATCGGAAATGGATGACCGGCCGCGCTATAAACCCACTGGTCAATTGGCAAGACACTGTCTTCGGTGAATGTCAAAAATAGATATTTGAGCGTTGCAGAGAGAAAGATGGGCAGTTGAACGTTGTTCTTAATCGTCGGCACTCGATTGACGTTTTGTACTTGGGCGTAGCCATTGTCCGTCCGACAGTGCTCGTAAATGGCCATCACCAGTTGCCAGGCGTACTCTCGGTATTTTTGATCATGTGTCAGTCGCCAGAGAATAAAGTAACTCTCTGCCAGTTCAGGCGTCAGTATGCCAATGGTCACCAGAGCGGTGGTTGCCTCCTCATGCTGAGTGAAGATGAACCGCTGTGGCAGAAGGCCCGTTCGCGTTCGAATGGCTGCTTGGTGGCACGTTTCAGTGATCTCAATGGC
Source organism: Macrosteles quadrilineatus (assembly GCF_028750875.1). NCBI lineage: Eukaryota > Metazoa > Arthropoda > Insecta > Hemiptera > Cicadellidae > Macrosteles > Macrosteles quadrilineatus. The sequence goes on from NW_026543698.1 coordinate 16,295, forward strand.
CAACTTCCACTGACGATCAATATTCTTTGCCTGAATCAAAGGCCACTCTTTTGAAGATAGTGATTCATTGATTGATTTTAGATTTCGCTTGAGCGCATCTACGCCTAGCGCTAACATGGCGCCTAGATAGCAGCTATTTCCTGAGCTCCACTTTTGATGAACGCCTTCATTAATGTCGAAGGCTCGGGCGTAAATTAGGCCACTTTGAATAGACTTGCCAAACATGCTTGCATGGTCAGCCGTGGTGATGGCATGGCCGTACTGCACATATGAGTACAAATCTCGACCTCCAGAGTGAATGTAAGCTCGAATCAAGTTAAAATAAAATTCTCTACTGTGCATATTGAGACTGCTCGTAAAGGAGTGCCATTTGTTTTCACGGTAGTACTTTTCATAGTACAGTCCATTGTGTTTGGGAAGCTGTTCCACAAGAGCAGAGATGCAGTTGATGTAGTCGATAAAGAGTGGCTCACCCGAGAGCTGAATAAAGTAAAGCATCTCTAGCTGACGGTGACCAAGAAATGATAGGTAGTTTGAAGTGCCAGAAAGATTGCCACTCTTTAGGTTTATAGCTGGAGGCATTATGTACGATTCTGGAGTGGTAAAAATTGTCAGCAATTATATCAACAAAAGTCGCCACTCACTTACCATTTCCCACCGAATAGTTTAATGCAGGAAGGATCATGTCAGTGATCTCAAAAGACTTGTTAAGGAAAACTTCATCGCCGGTGAGTGCAAAACAGGAGAGCAGTCCTCCGAGGTAGTTGACGATGATGATGTAGACTAACACGTCAGCGGTTGTATTTGTCAGTCGATGCAGTTCACTCTCTACCCACTGCTTGCCTCGGTCAAACTCCTCGTACATCTCCATCACCCAAAGTGTGCTCATTGAGGATACTATTGTTTCGCCCACTGTCGTCGAGTCATCTGCCTCCTTTGTCAAAGGTTTCAATGCCCCACTTCCCCAAGCATGCTGAACGTAGGCGTTCCACGCCTCCCTCGTCATATTTCGCACAAAACTGGCTCGGTCTATGGGGCGAGTGATGTTTAGCCTGAAGATAATCTCATTTTGGATTTCTTCTTTGTTTGCCTCCTCACGGCTGCCTTCCATCGTTTTTTCACGTTGCCACCGATCCATTAACCGAAAGAGAAAAACCACCAGGACAAGTAGGGCAACAATGCCCAAAAGTACACATATGGAGAGCAGTGTGCGTTTGATCACTTTGCTGTATTTGTTAAGTTCAAACTTTTCCTTTGGTTTTGCAGTGCCATACTCAATGTACTCGTAAACGTGTTCTCGTTTTTCGGCTATAATTTCCAAGTAGCTGACAGCTCTCGTTTGGTGCTGATTTTCGGGACTCATAGGTCCTTGAGGGGCCATATACACGTACACATTATCGCTGTTCAGTGCACTTTGACAGATGTACTCGCTTTCTTCTTCACTCCCAGAATACGCTAAATCCATAATTTGTTTAAAAATTACAAAAACAGCTTTGCAAAACAGGAAGATATTTATTAAAAACATTTATTTACACTAGATCAACCAGATGGGAAAAAGTAAAGGAATGTTGCCAAAAGAAACTACTATCAAAATGGGACGTCCGTTTACGTAAACTTGAAAATAA
>NW_026543699.1:0-17862 GCF_028750875.1 Macrosteles quadrilineatus
ATATTTTTATAATTATAATTATATATGAATGAACACTTTTTTAATAATGTTTTTAATAATAATAATACATATATATTAATATTATAGTAAGGATAATATGCAATTAAATATTGACAGGTTTTTTTTTATCATAATATAAATACATATTTTATAATTTTTTATATAAAAATAATTATATATGAATGAACACTTTTTAATGATGTTTTTGTTATTAATAATACATATATAATAATATTATAGGAAGGATAATATACAAATAAATATATATAAAATGTTTTTGATCATAATATAAATACATATTTTATAATATTTTTAAAATAATAATTATATATGAATGAACACTTTTTAATGATGTTTTTGTAATTAATAATACATATATAATAATATTATAGGAAGGATAATATGCAAATAAATATTCACAGTTTTTTTTTATCATAATATAAATACATATTTAAAAGTTTTTTATAATAATAATTATATATGAATGAACACTTTTTAGTAATGTTTTTGTAATTAATAATACAAATATAATAATATTATAGAAACGATAATAATAAAATATATATTGACAGGTTTTTTTTGATCATAATATAAAATACATAGTTTAAAGTTTTATTATAATTATAATTATATATGAATGAACACTTTTTAATAATGTTTTTGTTATGAATAATACATATATAATAATATTATAGGAAGGATAATATTAAAATAAATATATAAAAAATGTTTTTGATCATAATATAAATACATATTTTATAATATTTTTATAATTATAATTATATATGAATGAACACTTTTTAATAATGTTTTTAATAATAATAATACATATATATTAATATTATAGTAAGGATAATATGCAATTAAATATTGACAGGTTTTTTTTATCATAATATAAATACATATTTTATAATTTTTATATAAAAATAATTATATATGAATGAACACTCTTTAATGATGTTTTTGTTATTAATAATACATATATAATAATATTATAGGAAGGATAATATACAAATAAATATATATAAATGTTTTTTGATCATAATATAAATACATATTTTATAATATTTTTATAATAATAATTATATATGAATGAACACTTTTGAATAATGTTTTTGTTATTAATAATACATATATAATAATATTATAGGAAGGATAATATACAAATAAATATATATAAATGTTTTTGATCATAATATAAATACATATTTTATAATAATTTTATAATAATAATAATATATGAATGAACACTTTTTAATAATGTTTTTGTTATTAATAATACATATATAATAATATTATAGAAACGATAATATGCAAATAAATATTGACAGGTTTTTTTTGATCATAATATAAATACATATTTTATAATATTTTTATAATTATAATTATATATGAATGAACACTTTTTAATAATGTTTTTGTTATTAATAATACATATATAATAATATTATAGGAAGGATAATATACAAATAAATATATATAAATGTGTATATTATAAATGTTTTTGATCATAATATAAATACATATTTTATAATATTTTTATAATAATAATTATATATGAATGAACACTTTTTAATAATGTTTTTGTTATTAATAATACATATATAATAATATTATAGGAAGGATAATATACAAATAAATATATATAAATGTTTTTGATCATAATATAAATACATATTTTATAATATTTTTTATAATTATAATTATATATGAATGAACACTTTTTAATAATGTTTTTAATAATAATAATACATATATATTAATATTATAGGAAGGATAATATGCAATTAAATATTGACAGGTTTTTTTATCATAATATAAATACATATTTTAAATCTTTTTATAATAATAATTATATATGAATGAACACTTTTTAGTAATGTTTTTGTAATTAATAATACAAATATAATAATATTAAAGAAACAATAATATGCAAATAAATATTGACAGGTTTTTTTGATCATAATATAAATACATAGTTTAAAGTTTTTTTATAATTATAATTATATATGAATGAACACTTTTTAATAATGTTTTTGTTATGAATTATACATATATTATAATATTATAGGAAGGATAATATACAAATAAATATATAAAAATGTTTTTGATCATAATATAAATACATATTTTATAATATTTTTATAATTATAATTATATATGAATGAACACTTTTTAATAATGTTTTTAATAATAATAATACATATATATTAATATTATAGTAAGGATAATATGCAATTAAATATTGACAGGTTTTTTTTATCATAATATAAATACATATTTTAAAGTTTTTTATAATAATAATTATATATGAATGAACACTTTTTAGTAATGTTTTTGTAATTAATAATACAAATATAATAATATTATAGAAACGATAATATGAAAATAAATATTGACAGGTTTTTTTGATCATAATATAAATACATAGTTTAAAGTTTTTTTATAATTATAATTATATATGAATGAACACTTTTTAATAATGTTTTTGTTATGAATAATACATATATAATAATATTATAGAAAGGATAATATACAAATAAATATATATAAATGTTTTTGATCATAATATAAATACATATTTTATAATATTTTTATAATAATAATTATATATGAATGAACACTTTTTAATAATGTTTTTGTTATTAATAATACATATATAATAATATTATAGGAAGGATAATATACAAATAAATATATATTAATGTTTTTGATCATAATATAAATACATATTTTATAATATTTTTATAATTATAATTATATATGAATGAACACTTTTTAATAATGTTTTTGTTATTAATAATACATATATAATAATATTATAGGAAGGATAATATACAAATAAATATATATAAATGTTTTTGATCATAATATAAATACATATTTTATAATATTTTTATAATAATAATTATATATGAATGAACACTTTTTAATAATGTTTTTGTTATTAATAATACATATATAATAATATTATAGGAAGGATAATATACAAATAAATATATATAAATGTTTTTGATCATAATATAAATACATATTTTATAATATTTTTTATAATTATAATTATATATGAATGAACACTTTTTAATAATGTTTTTAATAATAATAATACATATATATTAATATTATAGGAAGGATAATATGCAATTAAATATTGACAGGTTTTTTTATCATAATATAAATACATATTTTAAATCTTTTTATAATAATAATTATATATGAATGAACACTTTTTAGTAATGTTTTTGTAATTAATAATACAAATATAATAATATTAAAGAAACAATAATATGCAAATAAATATTGACAGGTTTTTTTGATCATAATATAAATACATAGTTTAAAGTTTTTTTATAATTATAATTATATATGAAAGAACACTTTTTAATAATGTTTTTGTTATGAATTATACATATATTATAATATTATAGGAAGGATAATATACAAATAAATATATAAAAATGTTTTTGATCATAATATAAATACATATTTTATAATATTTTTATAATTATAATTATATATGAATGAACACTTTTTAATAATGTTTTTAATAATAATAATACATATATATTAATATTATAGTAAGGATAATATGCAATTAAATATTGACAGGTTTTTTTTATCATAATATAAATACATATTTTATAATTTTTATATAAAAATAATTATATATGAATGAACACTTTTTAATGATGTTTTTGTTATTAATAATACATATATAATAATATTATAGGAAGGATAATATACAAATAAATATATATAAATGTTTTTGATCATAATATAAATACATATTTTATAATATTTTTAAAATAATAATTATATATGAATGAACACTTTTTAATGATGTTTTTGTAATTAATAATACATATATAATAATATTATAGGAAGGATAATATGCAAATAAATATTCACAGTTTTTTTTTATCATAATATAAATACATATTTAAAAGTTTTTTATAATAATAATTATATATGAATGAACACTTTTTAGTAATGTTTTTGTAATTAATAATACAAATATAATAATATTATAGAAACGATAATAATAAAATATATATTGACAGGTTTTTTTTGATCATAATATAAATACATAGTTTAAAGTTTTATTATAATTATAATTATATATGAATGAACACTTTTTAATAATGTTTTTGTTATGAATAATACATATATAATAATATTATAGGAAGGATAATATTAAAATAAATATATAAAAATGTTTTTGATCATAATATAAATACATATTTTATAATATTTTTATAATTATAATTATATATGAATGAACACTTTTTAATAATGTTTTTAATAATAATAATACATATATATTAATATTATAGTAAGGATAATATGCAAATAAATATTCACAGTTTTTTTTTTATCATAATATAAATACATATTTAAAAGTTTTTTATAATAATAATTATATATGAATGAACACTTTTTAGTAATGTTTTTGTAATTAATAATACAAATATAATAATATTATAGAAACGATAATAATAAAATATATATTGACAGGTTTTTTTGATCATAATATAAATACATAGTTTAAAGTTTTATTATAATTATAATTATATATGAATGAACACTTTTTAATAATGTTTTTGTTATGAATAATACATATATAATAATATTATAGAAAGGATAATATACAAATAAATATATATAAATGTTTTTGATCATAATATAAATACATATTTTATAATATTTTTATAATAATAATTATATATGAATGAACACTTTTGAATAATGTTTTTGTTATTAATAATACATATATAATAATATTATAGGAAGGATAATATACAAATAAATATATATAAATGTTTTTGATCATAATATAAATACATATTTTATAATATTTTTATAATTATAATTATATATGAATGAACACTTTTTAATAATGTTTTTGTTATTAATAATACATATATAATAATATTATAGAAACGATAATATGCAAATAAATATTGACAGGTTTTTTTGATCATAATATAAATACATAGTTTAAAGTTTTTTTATAATAATAATTATATATGAATGAACACTTTTTAGTAATGTTTTTGTAATTAATAATACAAATATAATAATATTATAGAAACGATAATATGCAAATAAATATTGACAGGTTTTTTTGGAAGGATAATATACAAATAAATATATATAAATGTTTTTGATCATAATATAAATACATATTTTATAATAATTTTATAATAATAATAATATATGAATTAACACTTTTTAATAATGTTTTTGTTATTAATAATACATATATAATAATATTATAGGAAGGATAATATACAAATAAATATATAAAAATGTTTTTGATCATAATATAAATACATATTTTATAATATTTTTATAATAATAATTATATATGAATGAACACTTTTTAGTAATGTTTTTGTAATTAATAATACAAATATAATAATATTATAGAAACGATAATATGCAAATAAATATTGACAGGTTTTTTTGATCATAATATAAATACATAGTTTAAAGTTTTTTTATAATAATAATTATATATGAATGAACACTTTTTAGTAATGTTTTTGTAATTAATAATACAAATATAATAATATTATAGAAACGATAATATGCAAATAAATATTGACAGGTTTTTTTGATCATAATATAAATACATAGTTTAAAGTTTTTTTTATAATTATAATTATATATGAATGAACACTTTTTAATAATGTTTTTGTTATGAATAATACATATATAATAATATTATAGGAAGGATAATATACAAATAAATATATATAAATGTTTTTGATCATAATATAAATACATATTTTATAATATTTTTATAATAATAATAATATATGAATGAACACTTTTTAATAATGTTTTTGTTATGAATAATACATATATAATAATATTATAGGAAGGATAATATACAAATAAATATATATAAATGTTTTTGATCATAATATAAATACATATTTTATAATATTTTTATAATAATAATTATATATGAATGAACACTTTTTAATAATGTTTTTGTTATTAATAATACATATATAATAATATTATAGGAAGGATAATATACAAATAAATATATATAAATGTTTTTGATCATAATATAAATACATATTTTATAATATTTTTATAATAATAATTATATATGAATGAACACTTTTTAATGATGTTTTTGTAATAAATAATACATATATAATAATATTATAGGAAGGATAATATGCAAATAAATATTCACAGTTTTTTTTTATCATAATATAAATACATATTTAAAAGTTTTTTATAATAATAATTATATATGAATGAACACTTTTTAGTAATGTTTTTGTAATTAATAATACAAATATAATAATATTATAGAAACGATAATATGAAAATAAATATTGACAGGTTTTTTTGATCATAATATAAATACATAGTTTAAAGTTTTTTTATAATTATAATTATACATGAATGAACACTTTTTAATAATGTTTTTGTTATGAATAATACATATATAATAATATTATAGGAAGGATAATATACAAATAAATATATAAAAATGTTTTTGATCATAATATAAATACATATTTTAAAATATTTGTATAATTATAATTATATATGAATGTACACTTTTTAATAATGTTTTTAATAATAATAATACATATATATTAATATTATAGTAAGGATAATATGCAATTAAATTATTATTAATTACAAAAACATTACTAAAAAGTGTTCATTCATATATAATTATTATTATAAAAAAACTTTAAACTATGTATTTATATTATGATCAAAAAAACCTGTCAATATTTATTTGCATATTATCGTTTCTATAATATTATTATATTTGTATTATTAATTACAAAAACATTACTAAAAGTGTTCATTCATATATTATTATTATTATAAAAAACTTTAAAATATGTATTTATATTATGATAAAAAAACCTGTGAATATTTATTTGCATATTATCCTTCCTATAATATTATTATATATGTATTATTAATAACAAAAACATTATTAAAAAGTGTTCATTCATATATAATTATTATTATAAAAATATTATAAAATATGTATTTATATTATGATCAAAAACATTTTTATATATTTATTTGTATATTATCCTTCCTATAATATTATTATATATGTATTATTAATAACAAAAACATTATTAAAAAGTGTTCATTCATATATTATTATTATTATAAAATTATTATAAAATATGTATTTATATTATGATCAAAAACATTTATATATATTTATTTGTATATTATCCTTCCTATAATATTATTATATATGTATTATTCATAACAAAAACATTATTAAAAAGTGTTCATTCATATATAATTATAATTATAAAAAAACTTTAAACTATGTATTTATATTATGATCAAAAAAACCTGTCAATATTTATTTGCATATTATCGTTTCTATAATATTATTATATTTGTATTATTAATTACAAAAACATTACTAAAAAGTGTTCATTCATATATAATTATTATTATAAAAAAACTTTAAACTATGTATTTATATTATGATCAAAAAAACCTGTCAATATTTATTTGCATATTATCGTTTCTATAATATTATTATATATGTATTATTAATAACAAAAACATTATTAAAAAGTGTTCATTCATATATTATTATTATTATAAAATTATTATAAAATATGTATTTATATTATGATCAAAAACATTTATATATATTTATTTGTATATTATCCTTCCTATAATATTATTATATATGTATTATTCATAACAAAAACATTATTAAAAAGTGTTCATTCATATATAATTATAATTATAAAAAAACTTTAAACTATGTTTTTATATTATGATCAAAAAAACCTGTCAATATTTATTTGCATATTATCGTTTCTATAATATTATTATATTTGGATTATTAATTACAAAAACATTACTAAAAAGTGTTCATTCATATATTATTATTATTATAAAAAACTTTAAAATATGTATTTTTATTATGATAAAAAAAACCTGTGAATATTTATTTGCATATTATCCTTCCTATAATATTATTATATATGTATTATTAATAACAAAAACATTATTAAAAGGTGTTCATTCATATATAATTATTATTATAAAAATATTATAAAATATGTATTTATATTATGATCAAAAACATTTATATATATTTATTTGTATATTAACCTTCCTATAATATTATTATATATGTATTATTAATAACAAAAACATTATTCAAAAGTGTTCATTCATATATAATTATTATTATAAAAATATTATAAAATATGTATTTATATTATGATCAAAAACATTTATATATATTAATTTGTATATTATCCTTCCTATAATATTATTATATATGTATTATTAATAACAAAAACATCATTTAAAAGTGTTCATTCATATATAATTATTTTTATATAAAAATTATAAAATATGTATTTATATTATGATAAAAAAACCTGTCAATATTTAATTGCATATTATCCTTACTATAATATTAATATATATGTATTATTATTATTAAAAACATTATTAAAAAGTGTTCATTCATATATAATTATAATTGTAAAAATATTATAAAATATGTATTTATATTATGATCAAAAAAATTTTTATATATTTATTTGTATATTATCCTTCCTATAATATTATTATATATGTATTATTCATAACAAAAACATTATTAAAAAGTGTTCATTCATATATAATTATAATTATAAAAAAACTGTAAACTATGTATTTATATTATGATCAAAAAAACCTGTCAATATTTATTTTCATATTATCGTTTCTATAATATTATTATATTTGTATTATTAATTACAAAAACATTACTAAAAAGTGTTCATTCATATATAATTATTATTATAAAAAACTTTTAAATATGTATTTATATTATGATAAAAAAAAACTGTGAATATTTATTTGCATATTATCCTTCCTATAATATTATTATATATGTATTATTAATTACAAAAACATCATTAAAAAGTGTTCATTCATATATAATTATTATTATAAAAATATTATAAAATATGTATTTATATTATGATCAAAAACATTTATATATATTTATTTGTATATTATCCTTCCTATAATATTATTATATATGTATTATTAATAACAAAAACATCATTAAAAAGTGTTCATTCATATATAACTATTTTTATATAAAAATTATAAAATATGTATTTATATTATGATAAAAAAACCTGTCAATATTTAATTGCATATTATCCTTACTATAATATTAATATATATGTATTATTATTATTAAAAACATTATTAAAAAGTGTTCATTCATATATAATTATAAAAATATTATAAAATATGTATTTATATTATGATCAAAAACATTTTTATATATTTATTTGTATATTATCCTTCCTATAATATTATTATATATGTATTATTCATAACAAAAACATTATTAAAAAGTGTTCATTCATATATAATTATAATTATAAAAAAACTTTAAAATATGTATTTATATTATGATCAAAAAAACCTGTCAATATTTATTTGCATATTATTGTTTCTTTAATATTATTATATTTGTATTATTAATTACAAAAACATTACTAAAAAGTGTTCATTCATATATAATTATTATTATAAAAAGATTTAAAATATGTATTTATATTATGATAAAAAAAACCTGTCAATATTTAATTGCATATTATCCTTCCTATAATATTAATATATATGTATTATTATTATTAAAAACATTATTAAAAAGTGTTCATTCATATATAATTATAATTATAAAAAATATTATAAAATATGTAATTATATTATGATCAAAAACATTTATATATATTTATTTGTATATTATCCTTCCTATAATATTATTATATATGTATTATTAATAACAAAAACAGTATGAAAAAGTGTTCATTCATATATAATTATTATTATAAAAATATTATAAAATATGTATTTATATTATGATCAAAAACATTTATATATATTTATTTGTATATTATCCTTCATATAATATTATTATATATGTATTATTAATAACAAAAACATTATTAAAAAGTGTTCATTCATATATAATTATAATTATAAAAATATTATAAAATATGTATTTATATTATGATCAAAAACATTTATATATATTTATTTGTATATTATCCTTCCTATAATATTATTATATATGTATTATTAATAACAAAAACATTATTAAAAAGTGTTCATTCATATATAATTATTATTATAAAAAGATTATAAAATATGTATTTATATTATGATCAAAAACATTTATATATATTTATTTGTATATTATCCTTCCTATAATATTATTATATATGTATTATTAATAACAAAAACATTATTAAAAAGTGTTCATTCATATATTATTATTATTATAAAAATATTATAAAATATGTATTTATATTATGATCAAAAACATTTATATATATTTATTTGTATATTATCCTTTCTATAATATTATTATATATGTATTATTCATAACAAAAACATTATTAAAAAGTGTTCATTCATATATAATTATAATTATAAAAAATCTTTAAATTATGTATTTATATTATGATCAAAAAACCTGTCAATATTTATTTGCATATTATTGTTTCTATAATATTATTATATTTGTATTATTAATTACAAAAACATTACTAAAAAGTGTTCATTCATATATTATTATTATTATAAAAAACTTTAAAATATGTATTTATATTATGATAAAAAAACCTGTGAATATTTATTTGCATATTATCCTTCCTATAATATTATTATATATGTATTATTAATAACAAAAACATTATTAAAAAGTGTTCATTCATATATAATTATTATTATAAAAATATTATAAAATATGTATTTATATTATGATCAAAAACATTTTTATATATTTATTTGTATATTATCCTTCCTATAATATTATTATATATGTATTATTAATAACAAAAACATTATTAAAAAGTGTTCATTCATATATTATTATTATTATAAAATTATTATAAAATATGTATTTATATTATGATCAAAAACATTTATATATATTTATTTGTATATTATCCTTCCTATAATATTATTATATATGTATTATTCATAACAAAAACATTATTAAAAAGTGTTCATTCATATATAATTATAATTATAAAAAAACTTTAAACTATGTATTTATATTATGATCAAAAAAACCTGTCAATATTTATTTGCATATTATCGTTTCTATAATATTATTATATTTGTATTATTAATTACAAAAACATTACTAAAAAGTGTTCATTCATATATAATTATTATTATAAAAAAACTTTAAACTATGTATTTATATTATGATCAAAAAAACCTGTCAATATTTATTTGCATATTATCGTTTCTATAATATTATTATATATGTATTATTAATAACAAAAACATTATTAAAAAGTGTTCATTCATATATTATTATTATTATAAAATTATTATAAAATATGTATTTATATTATGATCAAAAACATTTATATATATTTATTTGTATATTATCCTTCCTATAATATTATTATATATGTATTATTCATAACAAAAACATTATTAAAAAGTGTTCATTCATATATAATTATAATTATAAAAAAACTTTAAACTATGTTTTTATATTATGATCAAAAAAACCTGTCAATATTTATTTGCATATTATCGTTTCTTAATATTATTATATTTGGATTATTAATTACAAAAACATTACTAAAAAGTGTTCATTCATATATTATTATTATTATAGAAAAACTTTAAAATATGTATTTATATTATGATAAAAAAACCTGTGAATATTTATTTGCATATTATCCTTCCTATAATATTATTATATATGTATTATTAATAACAAAAACATTATTAAAAGGTGTTCATTCATATATAATTATTATTATAAAAATATTATAAAATATGTATTTATATTATGATCAAAAACATTTATATATATTTATTTGTATATTAACCTTCCTATAATATTATTATATATGTATTATTAATAACAAAAACATTATTCAAAAGTGTTCATTCATATATAATTATTATTATAAAAATATTATAAAATATGTATTTATATTATGATCAAAAACATTTATATATATTAATTTGTATATTATCCTTCCTATAATATTATTATATATGTATTATTAATAACAAAAACATCATTTAAAAGTGTTCATTCATATATAATTATTTTTATATAAAAATTATAAAATATGTATTTATATTATGATAAAAAAACCTGTCAATATTTAATTGCATATTATCCTTACTATAATATTAATATATATGTATTATTATTATTAAAAACATTATTAAAAAGTGTTCATTCATATATAATTATAATTGTAAAAATATTATAAAATATGTATTTATATTATGATCAAAAAAATTTTTATATATTTATTTGTATATTATCCTTCCTATAATATTATTATATATGTATTATTCATAACAAAAACATTATTAAAAAGTGTTCATTCATATATAATATAATTATAAAAAAACTTTAAACTATGTATTTATATTATGATCAAAAAAACCTGTCAATATTTATTTTCATATTATCGTTTCTATAATATTATTATATTTGTATTATTAATTACAAAAACATTACTAAAAAGTGTTCATTCATATATAATTATTATTATAAAAAACTTTTAAATATGTATTTATATTATGATAAAAAAAAACTGTGAATATTTATTTGCATATTATCCTTCCTATAATATTATTATATATGTATTATTAATAACAAAAACATTATTAAAAAGTGTTCATTCATATATAATTATAATTATAAAAATATTATAAAATATGTATTTATATTATGATCAAAAACATTTATATATATTTATTTGTATATTATCCTTCCTATAATATTATTATATATGTATTATTAATAACAAAAACATTATTAAAAAGTGTTCATTCATATATAATTATTATTATAAAAAGATTATAAAATATGTATTTATATTATGATCAAAAACATTTATATATATTTATTTGTATATTATCCTTCCTATAATATTATTATATATGTATTATTAATAACAAAAACATTATTAAAAAGTGTTCATTCATATATTATTATTATTATAAAAATATTATAAATATGTATTTATATTATGATCAAAAACATTTATATATATTTATTTGTATATTATCCTTTCTATAATATTATTATATATGTATTATTCATAACAAAAACATTATAAAAAGTGTTCATTCATATATAATTATAATTATAAAAAAATCTTTAAATTATGTATTTATATTATGATCAAAAAACCTGTCAATATTTATTTGCATATTATTGTTTCTATAATATTATTATATTTGTATTATTAATTACAAAAACATTACTAAAAAGTGTTCATTCCATATATTATTATTATTATAAAAAACTTTAAAATATGTATTTATATTATGATAAAAAAACCTGTGAATATTTATTTGCATATTATCCTTCCTATAATATTATTATATATGTATTATTAATAACAAAAACATTATTAAAAAGTGTTCATTCATATATAATTATTATTATAAAAATATTATAAAATATGTATTTATATTATGATCAAAAACATTTTTATATATTTATTTGTATATTATCCTTCCTATAATATTATTATATATGTATTATTAATAACAAAAACATTATTAAAAGTGTTCATTCATATATTATTATTATTATAAAATTATTATAAAATATGTATTTATATTATGATCAAAAACATTTATATATATTTATTTGTATATTATCCTTCCTATAATATTATTATATATGTATTATTCATAACAAAAACATTATTAAAAGTGTTCATTCATATATAATTATAATTATAAAAAAACTTTAAACTATGTATTTATATTATGATCAAAAAACCTGTCAATATTTATTTGCATATTATCGTTTCTATAATATTATTATATTTGTATTATTAATTACAAAAACATTACTAAAAAGTGTTCATTCATATATAATTATTATTATAAAAAACTTTTAACTATGTATTTATATTATGATCAAAAAAACCTGTCAATATTTATTTGCATATTATCGTTTCTATAATATTATTATATATGTATTATTAATAACAAAAACATTATTAAAAAGTGTTCATTCATATATTATTATTATTATAAAATTATTATAAAATATGTATTTATATTATGATCAATAACATTTATATATATTTATTTGTATATTATCCTTCCTATAATATTATTATATATGTATTATTCATAACAAAAACATTATTAAAAAGTGTTCATTCATATATAATTATAATTATAAAAAAACTTTAAACTATGTTTTTATATTATGATCAAAAAAACCTGTCAATATTTATTTGCATATTATCGTTTCTATAATATTATTATATTTGGATTATTAATTACAAAAACATTACTAAAAAGTGTTCATTCATATATTATTATTATTATAAAAAAACTTTAAAATATGTATTTATATTATGATAAAAAAAACCTGTGAATATTTATTTGCATATTATCCTTCCTATAATATTATTATAATATGTATTATTAATAACAAAAACATTATTAAAAGGTGTTCATTCATATATAATTATTATTATAAAAATATTATAAAATATGTATTTTATATTATGATCAAAAACATTTATATATATTTATTTGTATATTAACCTTCCTATAATATTATTATATATGTATTATTAATAACAAAAACATTATTCAAAAGTGTTCATTCATATATAATTATTATTATAAAAATATTATAAAATATGTATTTATATTATGATCAAAAACATTTATATATATTAATTTGTATATTATCCTTCCTATAATATTATTATATATGTATTATTAATAACAAAAACATCATTTAAAAGTGTTCATTCATATATAATTATTTTTATATAAAAATTATAAAATATGTATTATATTATGATAAAAAAACCTGTCAATATTTAATTTGCATATTATCCTTACTATAATATTAATATATATGTATTATTATTATTAAAACATTATTAAAAAGTGTTCATTCATATATAATTATAATTGTAAAAATATTATAAAATATGTATTTATATTATGATCAAAAAAATTTTTATATATTTATTTGTATATTATCCTTCCTATAATATTATTATATATGTATTATTCATAACAAAAACATTATTAAAAAGTGTTCATTCATATATAATATAATTATAAAAAAACTTTAAACTATGTATTTATATTATGATCAAAAAAACCTGTCAATATTTATTTTCATATTATCGTTTCTATAATATTATTATATTTGTATTATTAATTACAAAAACATTACTAAAAAGTGTTCATTCATATATAATTATTATTATAAAAAACTTTTAAATATGTATTTATATTATGATAAAAAAAAACTGTGATTATTTATTTGCATATTATCCTTCCTATAATATTATTATATATGTATTATTAATTACAAAAACATCATTAAAAAGTGTTCATTCATATATAATTATTATTATAAAAATATTATAAAATATGTATTTATATTATGATCAAAAACATTATATATATTTATTTGTATATTATCCTTCCTATAATATTATTATATATGTATTATTAATAACAAAAACAGTATGAAAAAGTGTTCATTCATATATAATTATTATTATAAAAATATTATAAAATATGTATTTATATTATGATCAAAAACATTTATATATATTTATTTGTATATTATCCTTCATATAATATTATTATATATGTATTATTAATAACAAAAACATTATTAAAAAGTGTTCATTCATATATAATTATAATTATAAAAATATTATAAAATATGTATTTATATTATGATCAAAAACATTTATATATATTTATTTGTATATTATCCTTCCTATAATATTATTATATATGTATTATTAATAACAAAAACATTATTAAAAAGTGTTCATTCATATATAATTATTATTATAAAAAGATTATAAAATATGTATTTATATTATGATCAAAAACATTTATATATATTTATTTGTATATTATCCTTCCTATAATATTATTATATATGTATTATTAATAACAAAACATTATTAAAAAGTGTTCATTCATATATTATTATTATTATAAAATATTATAAAATATGTATTTATATTATGATCAAAAACATTTATATATATTTATTTGTATATTATCCTTTCTATAATATTATTATATATGTATTATTCATAACAAAAACATTATTAAAAAGTGTTCATTCATATATAATTATAATTATAAAAAAACTTTAAAATATGTATTATATATTATGATCAAAAAAACCTGTCAATATTTATTTGCATATTATTGTTTCTTTAATATTATTATATTTGTATTATTAATTACAAAAACATTACTAAAAAGTGTTCATTCATATATAATTATTATTATAAAAAGATTTAAAATATGTATTTATATTATGATAAAAAAAACCTGTCAATATTTAATTGCATATTATCCTTCCTATAATATTAATATATATGTATTATTATTATTAAAAACATTATAAAAAGTGTTCATTCATCTATATAATTATAAAAATATTATAAAATATGTATTTATATTATGATCAAAAACATTTTTATATATTTATTTGATATATATCCTTCCTATAATATTATTATATATGTATTATTCATAACAAAAACATTATTAAAAAGTGTTCATTCATATATAATTATAATTATAAAAAAACTTTAAAATATGTATTTATATATGATCAAAAAACCTGTCAATATTTATTTGCATATTATTGTTTCTTTAATATTATTATATTTGTATTATTAATTACAAAAACATTACTAAAAAGTGTTCATTCATATATAATTATTATTATAAAAAGATTTAAAATATGTATTTATATTATGATAAAAAAAACCTGTCAATATTTAATTGCATATTATCCTTCCTATAATATTAATATATATGTATTATTATTATTAAAAACATTATTAAAAAGTGTTCATTCATATATAATTATAATTATAAAAAAATATTATAAAATATGTAATTATATTATGATCAAAAACATTTATATATATTTATTTGTATATTATCCTTCCTATAATATTATTATATATGTATTATTAATAACAAAAACAGTATGAAAAAGTGTTCATTCATATATAATTATTATTATAAAAATATTATAAAATATGTATTTATATTATGATCAAAAACATTTATATATATTTATTTGTATATTATCCTTCATATAATATTATTATATATGTATTATTAATAACAAAAACATTATTAAAAAGTGTTCATTCATATATAATTATTAATTATAAAAATATTATAAAATATGTATTTATATATGATCAAAAACATTTATATATATTTATTTGTATATTATCCTTCCTATAATATTATTATATATGTATTATTAATAACAAAAACATTATTAAAAAGTGTTCATTCATATATAATTATTATTATAAAAAGATTATAAAATATGTATTTATATTATGATCAAAAACATTTATATATATTTATTTGTATATTATCCTTCCTATAATATTATTATATATGTATTATTAATAACAAAAACATTATTAAAAAGTGTTCATTCATATATTATTATTATTATAAAATATTATAAAATATGTATTTATATTATGATCAAAAACATTTATATATATTTATTTGTATATTATCCTTTCTATAATATTATTATATATGTATTATTCATAACAAAAACATTATTAAAAAGTGTTCATTCATATATAATTATAATTATAAAAAATCTTTAAACTATGTATTTATATTATGATCAAAAAACCTGTCAATATTTATTTGCATATTATTGTTTCTATAATATTATTATATTTGTATTATTAATTACAAAAACATTACTAAAAAGTGTTCATTCATATATAATTATTATTATAAAAAAAACTT
>NW_026543700.1:0-17853 GCF_028750875.1 Macrosteles quadrilineatus
TTTTGATATGACGCATTCCGCGGAGATTGACAACTTTCATGTCAAAAGGGCCACAATAGTCAACGCCACTGGTAGTGAATGGTCGAGCTGGAGTTACTCTTGCGGTAGGAAGATCTCCCATGAGTGGAGTGATGTTCTTTGGTTTCACTTTGAAACATTTTACACATTTATGAATACGTGTCCGTATGACTCGACGAGCCGAAAGAATCCAATAGTTTTGGCAAAGGATTGCTTGGGTCAGTTGTGGTCCGGAATGTAAGTGAGTAGTGTGGACAAAGTCTATGAGAAGATCAACGATATGGTGCTTCTTTGGAAGTACTATTGGGTGTTTGACGTTGAATTTCAGCGATAGCTTCTTAAGCCGGCCTCCCACACGAATTATGCCGGAAGCATCCAGAAAAGGGTCTAAACGTTGAAGATTAGAGGTACTGGGTTTGTTTTTGTGAAGTAGAGTCAATTCATTCGTAAAACATGTAGCTTGTACACACTTGATGATGGTACGCTCTGAGTTCTTAAGTTCAGAGACGGTGAGATGCCCATGTCTTCGGTCAGAGCTACGTGCATTGTGGATAAACCGCAAGACATAGCTTGTTACTCTAAGTAGTTTGGACCACGATGAGTACTTGGAGAGAAGATCCCATTCTGGAGGTTGGGTTGCAACTAGGACATTTAGAGGAGTAGTTTTACATTCTTGAGTGTCTTGCAAGTTTATGGGAACGAAGCGATTAGATGGCCAATGATCATCTGAAAGAATTAACCATGGAGGGCCATTCCACCATAGAGGATGATCAATGAGTTGAGCGGGAAGCAAACCACGTGACGCACAATCAGCGGGGTTGTCTGTTGAGGGAACGTAGCGCCAGGAGTGAGAGGGGATCAATTCTTGGACTTGAGCAACTCTGTTGGCAACATACGTTTTAAGTCGATATGAGGGGGTGTGTAACCAAGTGAGGGTTACTGATGAATCACACCACAATGTAGTTTGAGAAAGGTCAATCTTTTCTTTGAAAATTGTACAACAGTAAGTTGTGAGTTTTGCAAGTAAGTGTGCACCACATAGTTCCAAGCGGGGTAGAGTAACACGTTTCAAAGGAGCTACACGTGTTTTTGCGAGAATCTGACGAGTGATGATTTCTCCAGTTGAAAACTCACAGCGGAAGTATAAGACTGCTGAGTATCCTACTTCGGAGGCATCTGAAAATCCATGGAGTTGTAAGGAACATGTGGTAGTGAAATGAAACGAGCGAGGGATCTTAATCTGCGAAAGTAGAGAGGTTTCGTCAACAAAAATATGCCATTTTTCGGCAAGTTCATTTGGAAGAGTGTCATCCCATTGGATACCCTGTGACCAGAGTATTTGCATGAGGGTTTTTGCCCACATGGTCACGGGTGACAAAAATCCGGTAGGGTCGTAAATGCGTGCTATAATGCTCAGAACTGATCGTTTTGTAGGAGGACCATCAGGGAGACTTAAGTTGTAAGTGAAACAATCTGAAATGGGTGACCAATGTAGTCCAAGAATGGCAAAATGAGAGTGATTAGTGGCTTCCAAAAAGACTGGTGGTTCTAGATGATCTTGAGGAAAATCTTGGAGTATTTCTGGGCAATTGGATGTCCATTTTCTTAGCTCAAAACCACCACGTGCAAGAAGTTCAATCAGCTGATCTCGTAGTTGCTTAGCTTCGTTGAGTGTATGAGCTCCACAGATGATGTCATCCACATACGTATTATCCCGTAAAACTTTGGCTGCTGCTGGGTACGACCCTCCTTCGTCGTCAGCAAGTTGATGTAACGTTCTGATGGCATGGAAAGGTGAACTGCTTAGACCGTATGTAACTGTCGTTAATTTGTATGTGGAGATTTCTTGAGTCTTTGGATCACGCCATAAAATTAACTGATACTTCTGGTCGTCAGGATGAACTTGAATGCAACGATACATTTTCCTTATATCGCAACTGAACACATAATTATGCGAACGAAAATTCAACAAAATGTCACAAATGTCAATTTGAAGTTTGCGACCGGTTAAAAGAATATCGTTTAGTGAGACACCGGTACTGGTTTTGCAACTACCATCAAAAACTGTACGAAGTTTCGTTGTACTACTGGTTTCTTTCAGTACACCGTGATGAGGCAAATAGTAGTGTGGCTGCGAAAGATCGGAAGGGGATGCTTTGACCATGTGTCCGAGATGTTCATATTCAGTCATAAACTGTGTATACAATTCCTTGAAATTAGAGTTGGATTCAAACTTTCGTTCAATTGAGTGAAGTCTATGTTCAGCAGCAGATTTTGAAGTGCCCAGTGGTTGATGTTGGTCCTTGAAAGGGAGTCGAACCACATATGTTCCATCTGGAGAGCGGGAGTGAGTTGATTTGAAGTTATCTTCAGCGATGCGATCGTCTTCAGAGATAAGATTGCACTGCGGTACCTCTTCTTGTTGCCAAAAGCGAAGTAGAGTATTGTGTAGTTCGTCCGTAGTGGATACTAGAGACGAATTGCATGAGGTGGGAGAAGAGTTAGACAAAGTTGGTGCATTGCCCATTAACACAAATCCCAATCGTGTTCCAATAACGAATGGAAGGTTTGAGCCCAATGGGTAGGATTGATGAGTAAGAAGTTCTGGAAACAAAGCACCTCCTATGAGAATGTCAATATTCTGAGGAATATGAAAGGTCGGATCTGCGAGGACAAAAGGTTTGACCAGTTCGTAAACCTCAAAAGAAAGTTGAGTACGAGGCAAAGGAGCGGAAATTCTATCTAGAATATGGAAAGGTTGATTTGAAGCAATTACTTCACTGCCTAGTGTGGATAGTTCTAGGAGTGCATGTCCCTTTGTCGAGGATTGCGATGCAGAGATTCCCACGATTGTGTGAGTAGAGCGGTGACGAGAGACGTTCAATAGCTGTGCTGCCCTCTCTGTCATGAAGTTGAGTTGACTTCCACTGTCGAGCAGACATCGAAATACATGAGAGATTCCATTAGTAGCAGTAATTTTAATGAGAGCGGTGCCTAGAAGTACCGTAGTTGCAGGCTGAGAAATCGAGAGCGACATTTCTGGTTGAGCAGAAGCGACTACAGAAGGTGTAGCAGTTGAAGGTTTTGAGGGTTTGGCTATAGGAGGAGGCTGCACCGACTTTACAACATTTTCGAAATGTAACAAGGTGTGGTGTTTTTGTTTACATTTAAGACATGTGCCTGTTGAGCGACAATCTTTGAGTGTGTGATTGCCAAGACATGAAATACATTTATTTTGCTCCTTAACAAGTTTGTAACGCTCGTTTGGAGATTTCTTAGCAAAAACCTTACACATGTAGATTTTGTGATCGGTTTGTTGACAGGCAAAGCATGATGGAAATGTCTTTACAGAAGTGGAGTGATCACCCGAGCTTACAAGTGCAGTATAGCGGGTGCTTGGTTTGGAGTAATTTTTACTAGATGTGAGGGCAGGCTTTGAATGAGCCTTGTGACAAAAAGTTGAAGAGTGTAGGTTGGCATCTTCACTGTTTGAGCATTCTTCATTGAGAAATTTAATGATTTCGTCCACAGATGGTAACGAATGAGTTTCACATGATTTGAATGAGCGGTAATGTTCAAGTTTTTGCCGTAAATTTCTATCAAGTCTACGGAGCAAATGAGCTGACAGCAAAGGATTGTCATTTGTAGTGATGTCACTTTCTAAAGCAATAAGTGATTGTGTATGTTCCAGAAAATGATTTAGAAATTCACGTATTGATTTTGTATTTTCAGATGTAGCAATGGGAAGATCCAATATGGCATTTAAATGTAAAGCAGTTAAGCGTCTGTGATTGTGGTATCGATCGCGCAACAAATTGTACGCGATTTCGTAGTTAGATGCACTGATGTTTAAGTTTTTAATTAAATTTAGAGGTTCTTCAGCTAGACAGCTTAGTAGGTATTGAAATTTTGATACTGGAGACAGAGATGTGTTGAGGTGTACAGCGCTATCAAAAAGATTGATGAAATTAATCCACTCGGCTGAGTTTCCCGAGAAGGTTTTCAAGTCAAGTTGCGGTAGGCGGACAGGTTGCATGAAAGTAGTACAGTTGGAATCATTCACCATTTCTTGAGAGGGAGATTGAGGTTCGTCAATAGGGATTAGTGACTCTATAGTACTACAAAGATGTATACATAATTCACCAATAGTGTTTTCATCATCATTTAGAATAATGTCATCGACTTCTTCGTCAGAACAATGTTCTAAAACGCGCCTGAAATTTAGTTCAAAGTCGTCTCGCTTTTTCCTGATTTCATCTAAATAGTTATGAAGTGATTTTATTTGCACAGAGGATAGGTTGTTTGCTTTAGCACTTTCATTAATATAATCTATATTTTCTTGAATTTTTCCAAGCCTAACTTTGAATTGTTTGGTTAGTCTTTTATAAGTACAAACCTTAATCGGGGCTAGGTTCACAGGGGCCATAATTGAACAAAAATACAGTCAAAATACACAAGACACAAAAAGTTATTTCACTTCGTTACATAAAAAAATGAATTAGGCTAGTTCAACTTAAATAGTTTGTGGGCCTAAAACTCGGAACCAATCAACAAAAAATATAAACACTGAAGGATTGGTAAAATGTTTACAAAATGACTATAATGTCACAGAGTCTTTCAGTCATTGGAGTAGGCCAAGATAGGCTAAGGTGAATTAGGCTACTGTGATCTAGAGAGTGAGAGAGAGATAGAGGTAGAGGGAGAGTACACAATATGCGGGAACGACAATATTGAGAGTTTATGAGGTAATGTTCGTCTTTAATCTTCACCAAAAGTCCACATAATTATTTCAATCAATTGGTTAATCAACAATCCGACGCGAACGGACCAAAGATGTAGCGTAATCAAAAGGTTATTGTAGAAATAATAAAGTGGTCTTGAAAGAAGATCTGGTCGAATGTTGGCTCTAGTTGAGAAGATAATATGTTTCATTAATGTCCAAATGTTCTCACAGTAGGTACACAGAATTTAGAGTGAAATTAAAAAGGGTTTATTTAATGAACACAAAAGGAAAAGGTAAATGAAATAAGTCAAAATAAAAGGAGAGAGAAAAGAGAAATGAATTATGTTACACAAAGAAACGATATTACAAGAGAGAAAAGTTGCACTTCTTGAACCAGAATGTTTTTCTTGGAATGTTTACATTTTTAAAATTTTATTATTGTATTGTTGTTGACATGTGGGGATTATTTTAATATGCTCATATGGTCAGCTGGCCTTTACTGAACAAATGATATGTTGTATATCTTCTAATATTTTTTTAATTCACAGTATTAGGCGTTTGTGGGGTACCGTACGTGATAGTTATTAAGGCTGTTAACAAAATCGTATAGATAATTAGTATAAATAAATATTCTTGAAATATACGCTAAATCAAATATCATAACAATTTAATACAGTAAAATGATGAATACATATTTTTCCAAAAGTAGAAAAAAGAAAAAAAAAATTACTGAATCATCAACATTTTCAGTAATTTTTCAAAAGAAGGTTTTTAAGTGAAAAATTAAGTTCATATACTTTCATGGTTATTAACTTTATTCTGGTCTCGGTCCAGCATTAGTAGTTGTAGCTCCAACTAATTTAAAACTAATTTAAAACTAATTTAATTAAAATGAACAGTAAGCAAACTAATTCAATAAACAAAAAATAATATAAAGATAAAAAGTTTAATAAAAAACATTAACGTTAATTTTTTTAGTAATTATAATGTTTTGTTTGAACCAATGTATTATATTTAACAAAAACTTGCCCACTTGGCTATTAAAGTATAAATATTTCTACTGAAATGTATAATGTAAAAATGCCCTTGGCGTAGACGTAAAGGAAATAAATAGAAGAATAACGTTTTTTTTTTTTGGTTTGATTTGTTATCAACACCAAAAGGAAGCCCCAAACACCTTTGTAATATGAGACCAAATACTAATGAATTCATTTTTTAATTTGATACGTAATGTAAAAACTTTTACTTAACAGTTTTCGTGCAAATTAAATAAGATTCTGTCATGGACATATTACTCATAAAGGTAATACACATGTAGCACAAGTTTAATGTTGAACATCAGATATTGTATGTACAATATAATGCACGGTGTAGTATTTATAATAAACTCAAAGAAGCATGCAAAGTTCTATGTACCATGCAGAGTTAGTCGACTGGCTATGTGCTTTGTTTATCTTGCGTTTATGGACAGAACTGAAACAAAGTCGGTCAAACCAAACTTGGGAATTATTAAATAGACAAATGTTTGAAAATTCTTAAGCTATAAGGAAAACATAAATTTTATCATCAATTAAGGTTTTGTTGGATTTAAATTACACACTATTAACATCACACTTTAATGGATATTTGAATAAAATGATAATATTTAAATTATTTACACTATGTAAAAGAAAGTAACAACATTTAGTTATAGATACAATGCTCAAAACAAATAACAAAATGGTTTGTATAGATAAGGATTTTATGCAGCTTTACTGATCACTGTATTTGAAAATTTTTCGCTAACAATTAAATAATAAAAACTAATTGTTTTTAACATATCTTTTAACTAAATGTTAATTGTTAATTAATTGCTAGAATCCAATCAAGTGATTGTTAAATAAGAAAATATAATACATCTGAAATATTAATAAATAATAATCGTCCGGATTGAAATGTAAAAAGTTCTATGTTTTAGAAAAAAACCTATACTCTTATGTGAAAAAGTCAAATAAAAAGATAAAAAAAAAACTTAATCTTTTTAGTCGTATCATGCGCAAACGCAACACTAAGAGATTTAAATCTTTCTCCCTCTGATAAATACTTATTATATTTTTTCCGTTATTTTTCTCCTAATTATAAAAATTATGCATTGATAAGCTTTTTCTTTCTGTGTAATTTAAGAAACTATCAATATAGATTTATTTGGTTAGTTTTACCGACAAGGGGTCACAAATTTAAAGGCTATAGGTCATTAAAGTATATGTCCATGCAAATTAGATGACGGAACTGCCTAAATGAATAAACAATGAACGATCCCATTAACAACAGCGTCTGTCTCCACTTGTACAGATAAGTCACAGCTGTAATGATTAACTCGCATTTAATGTTGCTAAATCTATATATTAGTATCGTTTACAAATTTACTTAAATAAAATTACCTATTGTATTTATCGGCTACAACTTAATATAACTTTTTATTACAGATTTTTACGACGCAAATTTATAAAACATAGATTGATTTTTAATTGCATTTGTATAAAATTAAAATAGTATATATGTTGTGTTATTATTATACGATTTGTTATTCTTTACAAACATTAACTAAATGAAATAAATGTTTATTTTGTAATCAAATTAACGCTGTATCACCAATTTGGGTTTTCACTTACAACTTACGAGTCTTTGAAATATTAGTTTTGCCAATGTATCGGTAACATGGATTGGATAATCAAGTCTTATTCTTAAAATTTACTTATAAGACAATGCTAGCCCAGAGTAAGTATTTATAAATGGTTTATTATTTTATGATTATCTTGGTGGTATTTCATGTTTTAGAAGCTATTTGTGTTTCTTGTGCGTTTGATTTCGTCCTATATCCTTGGCGTTATTCCTCATAGTTAAACATATTTCATTAAACAAATACGCTACAAAAATGGATTTTTCATAAGACTAAAAATAATTTAATCACATCAACTTATAGGATCATTTGATTATGAAAAGATTTAATAAACAGATTAGTAGTACCTGTACTGTATATCGTTTGGTTTCGTTTGATCACATTAATTCCACTATTGGGACGAATAAAAATTAACAACTTGACCTCTTTCACAACGTTTAGGAATTAACAAACACAGTGTATTGTTTTGAAATTGTTTTCATAATTTGTTATCTATAGACAAACATATTGTTGACGACTGGTTTATAGAAGCAAATTTCATAACGTCTTTCTTAGTGGATACGTTAAGTATAAGAAACTTTAGAAGAGAAGTTGAATAATTAAGAAATTTAATAACAACAGTAGAGAACGGCAGAATGAATCTCCGCCGAACATTAAACACTGCCAGTATTTATAAGATTGTATCAATTTAGGAAAAATTTCTTTATTTTTTATTTCTATATTAGTTACATACTTTACGAGCATTTCCTTTATAATATTAGTTTGCACCTTAAAAACATTTGCAAGAATAAATACACGTACTCTATAGTATTCCGACTGTTTATGTTTAGACTATTTTCTGTTGCTAAATTATGGGAGTTGTGAGTTTTATGACGGGTTGGAAAAATATTTAAAAGAACACCTCATTTAGCGAACAAACAGTGAACTTTAAAATAGCGATTATTTTAGCTTTCGTACTGTCAACCTTATACTTATATTGAATTATATTAATGAGTAGTTATGCATCTGTTGTTTTGAAAACCTTTATTGGCCACTTATTTTATACAACAGGTGTACCTTATTTTATTTACACATTGTCTTGGACTGCAATATTTACATTAATTCCATCAGTTGGTTACAAAGCAGTTAGAAGAGAATGTGAACAGCATCATTTATTGGCCACTGACATATGCAGTAAACAGATAACATTGAACATCCACCATTGTTTCAACTTGGAATTGAAGGGCCTCATTGACTCTACCAATAGGTTTCATGTTAACGGTGTTGAGAACAATAGGCTTACTTCAACTGTGTACTGTACCAGCACGATTATAGACTGAACAGAAAGTTATTTTTATCATTTAACAGTTGAATGTAGGTCTCACATGGTGTATTAATTAGGCAATATTTTATAAAGTAGGAGTATAAATTAAAAGGAAAACGCCCTTAGTTCTAAAAGCATAAGTGAATTTTTATTGCATAAATTAACCAACATTATGTTATTTTAACAGTAATATGTTCGCAGCCATTCCTATTCACAAATTCAACATATGGATCTCAACATTTTATATTTATAAGACCCCGACAATTTGTTATGACACACTTTCTACTTAAATATGCCGGTAAGGCATAAAGATTCTATGATATATTGTCCATGGATTACGTCAATTATGCTATTGACAACTATGCCAATAACATTTCATTTTCATTCAACAAATCGACTCAACATAATCTAAAGATGTATTTTTTTCTCAATGTTTTCATTTTCCAACCGAAGTTGGTATAGTAAAATTATATACCACCTCTTAAGTAAACATTTGTTAATCTTAGGGATTTGATTTTACAGAATAACACTAATCAATATACGTATGTTCATGATGGTCAGTATGACGAAAAAGTATTCGTAATTGATTCCTTTGGAGAGGCTCCTAAAAATTGGTTTAATATCTATGGATATGTATATGTATATTAGAAATTATTTTCTTGTTGCTAGGTCTTCCTAGTAAAATTGTAGTTTTGATATAAGGATAAAATTTGGATCACAAAGGACTCACTCTTAATTTAGCTTTGAAAATAAAAACAATGAAACGTTTAAAACCAAACAACATTATAATATAAAATAAAATAACTCATATATTACTATAATTTTACATATTTAACACATATCATGAAATTGAAGGAGATATAAGGGTGGTCAGATGTTTACAAGTGTCTACGTTTGATGAATAAGATTGTTTGTAGCTTCTACTTAACAGCCACTTTGGTGTCCCAAAGACTAAGCTGTAATCCCATTACTCCAGACGACGAGTCACCTATAGGGCGTCTTCTCTAGTTGACTGTTAGTTGGCAATCCTTACACATAAGACACATGCAGAACTCCTAATGAAACATGTTAAAGCTAACCTTATATTAATTTTTGAAAAAAAATTTGCAATTTATGGGACTTGGAAAGTTTACATTTTCTTTTCATTATTGTGATAACGTATTAAATTATACAACGGATTCAAATTATGTTTATTACATTTACATGTAAAACGTTCAAATATATTTTAAAATAAACAATAAATACCACGCAACTTCACGTTTGGTTATTTGATACATAGTATAATCTTCAGAAAGTGTCATTATATTTCCCCCTGAACAATAACATTCGTACTTTTAGTTAAATACAGGGTTACAAGAACAGTAACATTTTTATGAACAAACGATTTATCATAACCTGGATATTGAAATTAAATGGAGTATATGCCATGAAAGTATACCCATACTTTACAGTATACTCATTGTAATACTAAAACTGTTATCAAGGAAACAGTTTGTTTTATTTATCCAATCCTATATCCTTAACAGTAATAAATACTATAACAAGTGAAACCTTAGACAACAGTGGTACTTTTAGACATACAAAATAAATTAACTTCAGTTTAGACTAGTTAGTTAGACTTAGTCAAGGACATAGGATTGGATAAAAAAAACAAACTGTTTCCTTTATAAAGGTTTTAGTAAACAAATTAGTATCGAAACTTTCAATGGCACATACCCAATATTATTTCAAAATCCAGGTTTAGATTAAAATAGTTTGTTCATAAAATGTAACTGTTTTTGTAACCCTGTTATTAACTAAAATTACGAAAGTTTTTGTTCAGGGGGAAATATAATGACACTTTCTGAAGATTATACAATGTATTTTATGATGACAAGTGACGTTGCGTGGTAATTATTGTTTGTTTTAAAATATAAATCGTACGTTTTACATGTAAATGTAATACACATAATTTGAATCCGTTCTATAATTTAATAAATGTAAACTTTCTGAATCCGAAATTCCAAGTTAAATTAAGTGTCAACTGAGCGAATACCTCCTAAAATTTAAATGATTCCATTTGTAATAATAGTTAGAAGTGATCAGACCTGTTTGAATTAGCTAGCTAATTATAAGCTTATAGTAGTTTACGAAATGATCGCGTAAAGATTGTGTTGGCAAAATGAGTAGAAACAAGTAGAAATTTAATGTACGAGTTGCGTACACTACTTTATCTGTGGCTGGGTTTTTAATTACTAATAATCACTAATCAAAACTTATAAAAGCTAGAGGTTATATTTTCGTTTTTAACCTCCACTGACATTGATGCAACGACTCATTGTGTCGATCACTAATCGGACCAATAATTAACAATTAACAATTAGTTGAAGTTCGAAGCATTAAATTTTTACTTGTTCTCTCTCAATCTTTGAACCTCATTGGTTCGTTCGGCGTGTTGTTATGTATAACTATACAGTTATGTAAGTAAACAATGCTGATATGAGAAACTTTTCTATTCTAAGAACTGATACGAAACGGATAATTAAAAAACTGTCTTAGGTAAAAACATTAACATTTTAATTTGGTTTAGGCCTACCTATAGACGTGTAAAAATAAAGCAATAAATGTACATGTATATTAGTATAACTTAGACACAACTATATTAATATTTATCTTGGTTGTTAAATATAATGAATATAAAAACGTGACATTAAATGTGAGATAATCACTACAGCTGTGACTTATCTGTACAAGTGGAGACAGACACTGTTGTTAATGGGATCGTTTATTATTCATTCATCCAAACAGTTCCGCAATCTAATTTACATGGCTGTCAACCCTTAATGAGTTAAAAACTTTATGGACCACAACATTTGTGTTAAGGCCTATGATTTAGTTTTACACAAGTTATAATATTTACATATAATTCTTTTCCTGGGATCTAAACTCCTGACATTGTTGCTTAAGACATAAGAAGACATACACATCAAAAGCAGTAAATTGCATGAATAGAAATTGTCTCTACATATAGCACAACACCAACAACACCCAAAAACACACAGTGTAGCGTAGTACAACACTTAAAATATAAACTAAATGTTTTAATGCCCCTAAAATCACCATTAAAAAACATGAAAAAATGAAAAAAGCTTGAAGATTCTAAAGATTAGTACCTACATGACAAATTTCATCTATATTGGACCACAAGTGTAATCTGTAGCTCCGTACTTATCCACACACACACACGGACATCACTTCGAAAACCAATTTTTTTGGTCCAAAGGCACCTAAACAGTTATATCCAGTCTAAACTTAAAACAAAAAATTGTTGATCAAAACAAAACTTTTCCATATATACTTTCTTCATATACTATGTATAGGGGGAGAAAGTAAAGATTAATAATGCTGCACCCTGTTTGAAAATCTTATAACTTGTTACTGATGTTGAATATCATATAACCAACTTGTGTAATTGAAAGAGCTGGCAAAATGCTTTACCTCATTTAACATATGAATAATGTTAAGGTTAACATAAGAATCTCCAGAGCCACTGGGGTGGAGCCTAAAAGGATCATTGAGATAAGCGTAAGTCTATATGTTAATCGGGAACGAAATCAATCATTATACAAAATTTCAGCTCAATCCGACCAGTAGTTAATGTGTGATTGAAAACTTCAAACAAAAAACACACAAACTTTCACATTTATAATATTAGTAAGATCATAGCAAATTGGATATATATTTAGTAATAAATTGTTAAAAGGTTAAAAAACCTCAGTGTTTGTAACATTCAGATTTATGTATATGAAAATAAAAAAGTATTGTTATTTTCTGAAAGAAGACAGATAGATACTTTCCCTATTTAAATAACGGTATGTCAAACGAGAACTTAAGTTTGCTGCCAGAGGGATTTTGTTGTGAACGTGTTTTTGTTGGGGAACAAATATTAATAGCTTTGTATGATATAAATCAATTCGTCAAGTTTGGTTCAAATAAATACATAACAAGCAAACTATAACATTTTACTTAATCCGCATAAAATGACATGGATCTGTCATATTTAGGACTACAAGGGATTTTCTACTCAACAAACAGTCGTGCATCAACGCATAAATACAGACAATTATCCTTTTGGTAAGCCAATGAAAATGTTTCGGAATTAAATCTTATGTTTTTAGTGGGAACGTTGAAAAAACCATATTTTTAGTCCATAAAAACCTTAATTGAAACACCGTTTCAATATTTCAATAATGCTGGTTAGCAAAGCTGCTAGAAAACCGAAGCTTTACACGTTTTTACAAGATATAATCTACAACTGATAATTTTATTTTACTTATCGTTCTAACGGATATGAAATCAAATTTTCTTTAATGTTAGACTAAAACTTATAATTTTACATGGTTAACTATGTCACTGTTAACACTAGTTGATAAAGTTACCAGTATTTTCTCAATGATATTTATGATTATACTACAAACTATGAGCAATAATTAAATTCAATAACTAATCATTTATCTACAAGGAAGGATGAAAATATTTGCTAGTAGAAAAAGATTGGTTAAAAGCTGTCAAGAGTTGTTTAATTCACCATCGTATGTTGGAATCCTTGCCTGCAAGCAGGGTTAATAATTAACCAGATTTGAGGTAACCCTGGTAACCTAAAGTAAACTTAACTCGACTCTCACATTACATAATGTTACGAAAATTACCTTACTACACTAAACAAGTAATTGCCTAGCTTGTATAGTGAATAAATCTTTATAGATTTCACATAACTTACGAGGATTACTATCACTTGTTTCTGGAGAATCAATGAGAACGCTGAAGTTCAGAGACGAATGTGTGTGCTTATATGAATACTACACAATGATGTATGTGGTTTGGTAAAGTATCTATGATTAATTTTTCTGTCCTAATACATTTTGCCGCACTGCATAGTAAAACTGGTCTATGTATTATTTTGTAGAGCGAAAAGGGTCTAGTTATAGGGTCTGTCAAGTCAGCAGGAGTACGGTAAAATCATCTGGAGTGCAGTTTTCTTACTGATTACTATAACGCAAAACTTTTTCAAATAATGTTTCTCCAGTTGCTCAGAAATCAACACAATAAATTTTAGGCCGGTTACTACAGGCACATTGCATAAAAAAACTAATATTGTAAGGGTTTTGAAATGGTACAATTGAAAACATGATTATGAAACAGTACTAAACGAAAGTATTCGTACCTCGCAATCATTAAACATGTCTGTATCCTTAACATTGAAAACAGCCGATAATCAAATCGTGACTACCAAATCATTGTTAAAGCAGCCCCATTGTATTGTTAACCATCTTTAAATTTAACCTATTCGTAGAGTCGATGGGGCTCTTCAACTCCATTGGAACAACTGTGAATGGCGTACGCTATCTATTTACTGCATATGCAAACAACCAACCAATTAGAATTAAATATCTTGTTTAGCCAGGTTTACTATGAATTAGAGAGTCACCATTTATTGATTTTGTCACGTCTCAGATTTTGTATAGTGCTACGTTGTGTCGTCGTCGGTATCGGTTTTGTTTCGAGTCCTTTAGTGACAGAGCTGTGGATCTCGGCAGTTTTACGTCCACCGTTATAAAAATGTGTTTGAACATTTTAAAATGTCTTGAGTCAGAAGTCAAATTTGAGACTGCTACTGCTAGTAAAACACTGCTGTTGTAGTAGAGACGCTGTTCTCTTGACAAGACTATTATGTTACTTAAAATGTTAAACTGACCATTTTAGTGGATTTCTAAAATAGGAAACATTTAAGGTTGGCATCTTAGAGTACTTACGCTTAGGAACATTTAAATTCGTCATTTGTAATTAGTGAGTTTTGCTGTACCACTATACTGGCTTGCTTCTCGTGAATTTTATAAATTCTATGTGGTAAGGTTTTGTTCGGACAGGTTAAATATTAATACATTTATAATAACAGAAAACGAATGAAAATTCAACGTTGCTTGTACCTGGCAAAAATGAGAAAAATAAATGTGTGTTTAATTGAATTCATTTTATATTTTTGAAAATATCCGATTAAGATTGAAAATATGGTTTTTTATATGTTTTACTGACGCACTAATGTTGGCCATAACATTGAAGAACTCAAATTAGATGTAGTTTATGGATAAATTCTGTCTCATGAGGGAGTTATAAAACGTAGGCCTAAATAATTTTCTCTATTAAAAAAATAAAATATTTATAATTTTAATAACTTTCTTTGCATTCTTTTTTGTAGCCTTTCGAACCTTTAACGAGTATCATTTTTCTTTTTTTTATAATTCTATATTAGTCGTAATTTGAGCTATAGAGTTACTTGTAATATCTTGGCGAGGATGCTTTAATCTTTCACTTAACAGTTTGCTATAACCGTAGTGTGCTTCTTATTGATAGCATTTTAACATTCTCTAACAACAATATACTGCAGTGGTGGATTATAAATGTTAATTTTTGACTTGTTTACTTGAGTCGTTTGCCAACTTTAAACTAACTTGTTTGGCTGAAGATTCTTCTCTAAATTTAAGTAATTCTTCTTTGCAAAAAGAAATTTGGGATTACAGGAAAAAATATTTTAACGGTTGTTATTATTCGTTTATCTTACTTTTTATCAAATAAATGATTTTCATAATTTAACATCCGAATATCCCTTATGTTTAGACCACAAGGTTAAACTTCTCAATTTAGTATTTTTATAGTATGGATATTGGGGAGGACATAGATTATAAGAAGTAGTGTCTGTACTCCTTTGATCTATAGTAAAGATATATGTTTATCGAGGGATTAATTATGTAATATAAACAAGTTGCACTTGGCGAAACACAGAGTCTGAGCAATACATTTTCAGAACTTGACACAAACTTGTCTCTTGGTGATATGATGACTATTTATTCTTTTAATACAAACAATCATCTCCAAAGAACAAAACCCTGAAATACATGTTAATTAGTTTGTAACATGGCAGTAGCTTGATACTAAAAATAACTGACTAGTAGTTTTATAATTTTACAGCTACACTATGGCTGTTTACAAAGTATTCAGTGTGTTGTTGTTGTAATAAATAATGTAGCAATTATTAAATAATTTCTTTAATGCTGACCTAGTTGATTGATTCTTACCCTTGCACTTTTTAAATTTTAAGTCAAATGAGGATGAAATGACTTGAATACTTCAAACATAATTACATGAAAAGTATTTATTCTAGAAACGTACACAGCATATATTACTATAGGAACAGGTCGAACCTTGATTTGTCAAGTAAAATGGAATTAAACTCAATATAGCTTTCAAATTATTATTTAAAAGGAAATATTGTGACCGTAGGAATAGCGGCAACCACCTACAAAAGCTGTGGTAGGATAGCGTGATCCATATCACAGCCTTTAGGCACGACTGTTATGTTGCTGTTGCTGCAATATAAGCATTTACTCAAGATATGTTTAATAATACACATATTTTGACTTTGTCGTTTCGTTCCTTTTATGTTAAAGTGATATTGATTGATCTGGTGTGTTGTTTACCGTATGATTAAAGTACATTTCCTGCCAGTATAATACATATCGTATGTTCAGTGATAGCGAACGTTGTGATGACATATGCCAAAACTGGTCTTCATCTTTATGACGACAGGTCAAACTTAAATTGTATGCTTTTTCAAAACCTTTGATAAGGTATTATAATATATCCCATTAATACTTTCTACCTGGTGCCCTTGAAACTTCGTCTCTACTACAAACATTAATCCTTAAACCTAATTTTCTGTGCTCAGAAAATCACACTAAAATGCAACATGCACACACCATCTTATATTTTTAATACCCCCGATTAAGATTGAAAATATTGTTTATATATGTTTTACTGACGCACTAAAGTTGGCCTAAACATTGACGAACTCAAAATATATTTATATTATGGATAAATTCTTTCTCATGAGGATATATCATTTTAATATTAATTTTAGTTCTTAGTCACTTATATAACTTAGCTTGTTTTATCCTATTATGTACTATTATACATTTTAACTGTATGTATATGTTAAACATTGCTGTAGCCTATGCTACATATATATGATAAATTGTTGATATGTTTATTATTTCTAATTTACTGACTAGAGTGTAACTGGTTTTTGTCCTGCTGTGTCAATAAACCAAAGTTAAACAAAGGACTGGAACACATAAGGCTAACATTGCACAGGTCATTGAACTAGACCCAACAATTTAGTTATTCGGGTAGAAACCATTTTACTTTCTAATAAAGTAAAATAATAAATTAATTTTACTCATATGTATAAACTAATTATAGCATGATATTTGTTTAGGTTTTATTTTATTTTGTTTATAATGCGTTAACGGTTGTATATGTTTAGTTTTAAACTTTAAATTCAAAGCTTAAGATGTGTAAAAATGAGTAATCAGGGCTACCGTAATGATAAATTTTTACTGGTATAAATTAATATTGGAACAGGGAAGGTTTTGTTAATTTGCTCGTATTAAAAGAAGTTTGCATGCCAAAGTACTATTGTAACTAGTAGGTCTTCTTACAAGAAGGGTTCTAATTAGCTTATTGTATTGAGTCAATTGACGCAAAGGGTCTTAACCATCGATGTTTTAGAGTCGATGAAAAATAGAAGTGCAAACCTTTACAAACAAAAAGTCTTGTGTTACTAGTGTAAGCCTGCCTATAGGAAATGTGTACACTTAATACATTTGATTTATTTGATAGTGTTTACGATTTCTATTAATTACATACAATTTTGATTGAAAGAAATACCCTCGATGACGAAATACAATTTAAAATACGAAAATATACCTTAATAATTTTAATTTCGCTTAAATATCTAAGTAGCATATAATTAATTATGTTTAATCTTGGACATCAGACTTTTCACAGACTTTTATATATTTATCCATAACTCAATTATATTATATTATATTTATGATAAATTTACTAAAACTCTTTCCATACACTACTGTTTGATTGTAAACTAAGATAATTTTGGGCATACTGATTTCATTCAGCATTTAAACATGAATTACGATTAACTATTGGAAAATACTATTTAGAAATTAATTTCCTAATACGAGGTCATTAATACAAAATATACAAAAATCACCCATGTAACTCGTACCTATACAAACAGTTACTACATATTGGGCT